>NC_069502.1:18817784-18923495 GCF_027579735.1 Bombina bombina | reverse complement strand
GTTTATATAAATAACAGCATGTGTGCTTGTGTAATACAGAGTTTATATAACTAACAGCATGTGTGCCTGTGTAATACAGAGTTTATATAAATAACAGCATGTGTGTCTGTGTAATACAGAGTTTATATAAATAACAGCACGTGTGCCTGTGTAATACAGAGTTTATATAAATAACAGCATGTGTGTCTGTGTAATACAGAGGCCTAGATTTGGAGTTCGGCGGTAGCCGTCAAAACCAGCGTTAGAGGCTCCTAACGCTGGTTTTGGCCGCCCGCTGGTATTTGGAGTCAGTGATTAAAGGGTCTAACGCTCACTTTTCAGCCGCGACTTTTCCATACCGCAGATCCCCCTACGCCATTTGCGTATCCTATCTTTTCAATGGGATCTTTCTAACGCTGGTATTTAGAGTCGTTTCTGAAGTGAGCGTTAGAGCTCTAACGACAAAATTCCAGCCGCCTGAAAATAGCAGGAGTTAAGAGCTTTCCGGCTAACGCCGGTTCATAAAGCTCTTAACTACTGTACCCTAAAGTACACTAACACCCATAAACTACCTATGTACCCCTAAACCGAGGTCCCCCCCACATCGCCGCCACTCGATTAAAATTTTTAACCCCTAATCTGCCGACCGCCACCTACGTTATACTTATGTACCCCTAATCTGCTGCCCCTAACCCCGCCGACCCCTGTATTACATTTATTAACCCCTAACCTGCCCCCCACAACGTCGCCGCCAGCTACTTAAAATAATTAACCCCTAATCTTCCGACCGCAAAGCGCCGCCACCTACGTTATCCCTATGTACCCCTAATCTGCTACCCCTAACACCGCCGACCCCTATATTATATTTATTAACCCCTAATCTGCCCCCCTCAACGTCGCCGACACCTGCCTACACTTATTAACCCCTAATCTGCCGAGCGGACCGCACCGCTACTATAATAAAGTTATTAACCCCTAACCCGCCTCACTAACCCTATCATAAATAGTATTAACCCCTAATCTGCCCTCCCTAACATCGCCGACACCTACCTTCAATTATTAACCCCTAATCTGACGACCGGAGCTCACCGCTATTCTAATATATTGATTAACCCCTAAAGCTAAGTCTAACCCTAACACTAACACCCCCCTAACTTAAATATAATTTACATCTAACGAAATTAATTAACTCTTATTAAATAACTTATTCCTATTTAAAGCTAAATACTTACCTGTAAAATAAATCCTAATATAGCTACAATATAAATTATAATTATATTATAGCTATTTTAGGATTAATATTTATTTTACAGGCAACTTTGTAATTATTTTAACCAGGTACAATAGCTATTAAATAGTTAAGAACTATTTAATAGTTACCTAGTTAAAATAATAACAAATTTACCTGTAAAATAAATCCTAACCTAAGATATAATTAAACCTAACACTACCCTATCAATAAATTAATTAAATAAACTACCTACAATTACCTACAATTAACCTAACACTACACTATCAATAAATTAATTAAATACAATTCCTACAAATAAATACAATTAAATAAACTAGCTAAAGTACAAAAAATAAAAAAGAACTAAGTTACAAAAAATAATAAAATATTTACAAACATAAGAAAAATATTACAACAATTTTAAACTAATTACACCTACTCTAAGCCCCCTAATAAAATAACAAAGCCCCCCAAAATAAAAAATTCCCTACCCTATTCTAAATTAAAAAAGTTACAAGCTCTTTTACCTTACCAGCCCTGAACAGGGCCCTTTGCGGGGCATGCCTCAAGGATTTCAGCTCTTTTGCCTGTAAAAAAAAACATACCATACCCCCCCCCAACATTACAACCCACCACCCACATACCCCTAATCTAACCCAAACCCCCCTTAAATAAACCTAACACTAAGCCCCTGAAGATCTTCCTACCTTGTCTTCACCATACCAGGTTCACCGATCCGTCCTGGCTCCAACATCTTCATCCAACCCAAGCGGGGGTTGGCGATCCATCATCCGGTGCTGAAGAGGTCCTGAAGAGGCTCCAAAGTCTTCCTCCTATCCGGCAAGAAGAGGACATCCGGACCGGCAAACATCTTCTCCAAGCGGCATCTTCAATCTTCTTCCATCCGGTGCGGAGCGGGTCCATCTTGAAGCAGGCGACGCGGATCCATCCTCTTCTTCCGTTGTCTCCCGACGAATGACGGTTCCTTTAAGGGACGTCATCCAAGATGGCGTCCCTCGAATTCCGATTGGCTGATAGGATTCTATCAGCCAATCGGAATTAAGGTAGGAATATTCTGATTGGCTGATGGAATCAGCCAATCAGAATCAAGTTCAATCCGATTGGCTGATCCAATCAGCCAATCAGATTGAGCTCGCATTCTATTGGCTGTTCCGATCAGCCAATAGAATGCGAGCTCAATCTGATTGGCTGATTGGATCAGCCAATCGGATTGAACTTGATTCTGATTGGCTGATTCCATCAGCCAATCAGAAAATTCCTACCTTAATTCCGATTGGCTGATAGAATCCTATCAGCCAATCGGAATTCGAGGGACGCCATCTTGGATGACGTCCCTTAAAGGAACCGTCATTCGTCGGGAGACAACGGAAGAAGAGGATGGATCCGCGTCGCCTGCTTCAAGATGGACCCGCTCCGCACCGGATGGAAGAAGATTGAAGATGCCGCTTGGAGAAGATGTTTGCCGGTCCGGATGTCCTCTTCTTGCCGGATAGGAGGAAGACTTTGGAGCCTCTTCTGGACCTCTTCAGCACCGGATGATGGATCGCCAACCCCCGCTTGGGTTGGATGAAGATGTTGGAGCCAGGACGGATCGGTGAACCTGGTATGGTGAAGACAAGGTAGGAAGATCTTCAGGGGCTTAGTGTTAGGTTTATTTAAGGGGGGTTTGGGTTAGATTAGGGGTATGTGGGTGGTGGGTTGTAATGTTGGGGGGGGGGGTATTGTATTTATTCTTTTACAGGCAAAAGAGCTGAAATTCTTGGGGCATGCCCCGCAAAGGGCCCTGTTCAGGGCTGGTAAGGTAAAAGAGCTTGTAACTTTTTTAATTTAGAATAGGGTAGGGAATTTTTTATTTTGGGGGGCTTTGTTATTTTATTAGGGGGCTTAGAGTAGGTGTAATTAGTTTAAAATTGTTGTAATATTTTTCTTATGTTTGTAAATATTTTTTTATTTTTTGTAACTTAGTTCTTTTTTATTTTTTGTACTTTAGCTAGTTTATTTAATTGTATTTATTTGTAGCAATTGTGTTTAATTAATTTATTGATAGTGTAGTGTTAGGTTAATTGTAGGTAATTGTAGGTAGTTTATTTAATTAATTTATTGATAGGGTAGTGTTAGGTTTAATTATATCTTAGGTTAGGATTTATTTTACAGGTAAATTTGTTATTATTTTAACTAGGTAACTATTAAATAGTTCTTAACTATTTAATAGCTATTGTACCTGGTTAAAATAAATACAAAGTTACCTGTAAAATAAATATAAATCCTAAAATAGCTACAATGTAATTATAATTTATATTGTAGCTATATTAGGATTTATTTTACAGGTAAGTATTTAGCTTTAAAGAGGAATAAGTTATTTAATAAGAGTTAATTTATTTTGTTAGATGTAAATTATATTTAAGTTAGGGGGGTGTTAGTGTTAGGGTTAGACTTAGCTTTAGGGGTTAATACATTTATTAGAATAGCGGTGAGGTCCGCTCGGCAGATTAGGGGTTAATAATTGAAGGTAGGTGTCGGCGATGTTAGGGAGGGCAGATTAGGGGTTAATACTATTTATGATAGGGTTAGTGAGGCGGATTAGGGGTTAATAACTTTATTATAGTAGCGCTCAGGTCCGCTCGGCAGATTAGGGGTTAATAAGTGTAGGCAGGTGGAGGCGACGTTGAGGGGGGCAGATTAGGGGTTAATAAATAGAATATAGGGGTCGGCGATGTTAGGGCAGCAGATTAGGGGTACATAGGGATAACGTAGGTTGCGGCGGTTTACGGAGCGGCAGATTAGGGGTTAAAAAAAATATGCAGGTGTCAGCGATAGCGGGGGCGGCAGAATAGGGGTTAATAAGTGTAAGGTTAGGGGTGTTTAGACTCGGGGTACATGTTAGAGTGTTAGGTGCAGACGTAGGAAGTGTTTCCCCATAGGAAACAATGGGGCTGCGTTAGGAGCTGAACGCTGCTTTTTTGCAGGTGTTAGGTTTTTTTTCAGCTCAAACAGCCCCATTGTTTCCTATGGGAGAATCGTGCACGAGCACGTTTTTGAGGCCGGCCGAGTCCGTAAGCAACTCTGGTATCGAGAGTTGCATTTGCGGTAAAAATGCTCTACGCTCCTTTTTTGGAGCCTAACGCAGCATTTGTTTAAACTCTCGATACCAGAGTTAAATTTATGGTGCGGCCAGAAAAAAGCCAGCGGAGCGTTAACAGCCCTTTTACCGCCGAACTCCAAATCTAGGCCTGAGTATCCCCACTGTAATAAAAAGTAATAATTCAATTCTAGCAGTATTACTATTTAATAAGCACTGTGTGTGCAGTAAGCTGCTAAATAAAAAGTAATAAATCATTTCTAGCAGTATTACTATTTAATAAGCACTGTGTGTGTGCAGTAAGCTGCTAAATAAAAAGTAATAATGCATTTCTAGCAGTATTACTATTTAATAAGCACTGTGTGTGCAGTAAGCTGCTAAATAAAAAGTAATAAATCAATTCTAGCAGTATTACTATTTAATAAGCACTGTGTGTGTGCAGTAAGCCGCTAAATAAAAAGTAATAAATCAATTCTAGCAGTATTACTATTTAATAAGCACTGTGTGTGTGCAGTAAGCCGCTAAATAAAAAGTAATAAATCATTTCTAGCAGTATTACTATTTAATAAGCACTGTGTGTGCAGTAAGCTGCTAAATAAAAAATAATAATTCATGTCTAGCAGTATTACTATTTAATAAGCACTGTGTGTGCAGTAAGCCGCTAAATAAAAAGTAATAAATCATTTCTAGCAGTATTACTATTTAATAAGCACTGTGTGTGTGCAGTAAGCCGCTAAATAAAAAGTAATAAATCATTTCTAGCAGTATTACTATTTAATAAGCACTGTGTGTGCAGTAAGCCGCTAAATAAAAAGTAATAAATCATTTCTAGCAGTATTACTATTTAATAAGCACTGTGTGTGTGCAGTAAGCTGCTAAATAAAAAGTAATAAATCATTTCTAGCAGTATTACTATTTAATAAGCACTGTGTGTGCAGTAAGCTGCTAAATAAAAAGTAATAAATCATTTCTAGCAGTATTACTATTTAATAAGCACTGTGTGTGCAGTAAGCTGCTAAATAAAAAGTAATAAATCATTTCTAGCAGTATTACTATTTAATAAGCACTGTGTGTGTGCAGTAAGCCGCTAAATAAAAAGTAATAAATCATTTCTAGCAGTATTACTATTTAATAAGCACTGTGTGTGCAGTAAGCCGCTAAATAAAAAGTAATAAATCATTTCTAGCAGTATTACTATTTAATAAGCACTGTGTGTGTGCAGTAAGCTGCTAAATAAAAAGTAATAATTCATTTCTAGCAGTATTACTATTTAATAAGCACTGTGTGTGCAGTAAGCCGCTAAATAAAAAGTAATAAATCATTTCTAGCAGTATTACTATTTAATAAGCACTGTGTGTGCAGTAAGCTGCTAAATAAAAAGTAATAAATCATTTCTAGCAGTATTACTATTTAATAAGCACTGTGTGTGCAGTAAGCCGCTAAATAAAAAATAATAATTAATTTCTAGCAGTATTACTATTTAATAAGCACTGTGTGTGCAGTAAGCCGCTAAATAAAAAGTAATAAATCATTTCTAGCAGTATTACTAATTAATAAGCACTGTGTGTGCAGTAAGCTGCTAAATAAAAAGTAATAAATCATTTCTAGCAGTATTACTATTTAATAAGCACTGTGTGTGCAGTAAGCTGCTAAATAAAAAGTAATAAATCATTTCTAGCAGTATTACTATTTAATAAGCACTGTGTGTGTGCAGTAAGCTGCTAAATAAAAAGTAATAAATCATTTCTAGCAGTATTACTATTTAATAAGCACTGTGTGTGCAGTAAGCTGCTAAATAAAAAGTAATAAATCATTTCTAGCAGTATTACTATTTAATAATCACTGTGTGTGCAGTAAGCTGCTAAATAAAAAGTAATAAATCATTTCTAGCAGTATTACTATTTAATAAGCACTGTGTGTGCAGTAAGCTGTTAAATAAACAGTAATAAAACAATTCTAGCAGTATTACTATTTAATAAGCACTGTGTGTGCAGTAAGCTGCTAAATAAAAAGTAATAAATCATTTCTAGCAGTATTACTATTTAATAAGCACTGTGTGTGTGCAGTAAGCCGCTAAATAAAAAGTAATAATGCATTTCTAGCAGTATTACTATTTAATAAGCACTGTGTGTGTGCAGTAAGCCGCTAAATAAAAAGTAATAAATCATTTCTAGCAGTATTACTATTTAATAAGCACTGTGTGTGCAGTAAGCCGCTAAATAAAAAGTAATAAATCATTTCTAGCAGTATTACTATTTAATAAGCACTGTGTGTAGTAAGCTGCTAAATAAAAAGTAATAAATCATTTCTAGCAGTATTACTATTTAATAAGCACTGTGTGTGCAGTAAGCCGCTAAATAAAAAGTAATAAATCATTTCTAGCAGTATTACTATTTAATAAGCACTGTGTGTGCAGTAAGCCGCTAAATAAAAAGTAATAAATCATTTCTAGCAGTATTACTATTTAATAAGCACTGTGTGTGTGCAGTAAGCTGCTAAATAAAAAGTAATAAATCATTTCTAGCAGTATTACTATTTAATAAGCACTGTGTGTACAGTAAGCTGCTAAATAAAAAATAATAAATCATTTCTAGCAGTATTACTATTTAATAAGCACTGGTGTGTGCAGTAAGCTGCTAAATAAAAAGTAATAAATCATTTCTAGCAGTATTACTATTTAATAAGCACTGTGTGTGCAATAAGCCGCTAAATAAAAAGTAATAAATCATTTCTAGCAGTATTACTATTTAATAAGCACTGTGTGTGTGCAGTAAGTTGCTAAATAAAAAGTAATAAATCATTTCTAGCAGTATTACTATTTAATAAGCACTGTGTGTGCAGTAAGCTGCTAAATAAAAAGTAATAAATCATTTCTAGCAGTATTACTATTTAATAAGCACTGTGTGTGCAGTAAGCTGCTAAATAAAAAGTAATAAATCATTTCTAGCAGTATTACTATTTAATAAGCACTGTGTGTGCAGTAAGCAGCTAAATAAAAAGTAATAAATCATTTCTAGCAGTATTACTATTTAATAAGCACTGTGTGTGCAGTAAGCTGCTAAATAAAAAGTAATAAATCATTTCTAGCAGTATTACTATTTAATAAGCACTGTGTGTGTGCAGTAAGCTGCTAAATAAAAAGTAATAAATCATTTCTAGCAGTATTACTATTTAATAAGCACTGTGTGTGCAGTAAGCCGCTAAATAAAAAGTAATAAATCATTTCTAGCAGTATTACTATTTAATAAGCACTGTGTGTGCAGTAAGCTGCTAAATAAAAAGTAATAAATCATTTCTAGCAGTATTACTATTTAATAAGCACTGTGTGTGCAGTAAGCTGCTAAATAAAAAGTAATAAATCATTTCTAGCAGTATTACTATTTAATAAGCACTGTGTGTGCAGTAAGCTGCTAAATAAAAAGTAATAAATCATTTCTAGCAGTATTACTATTTAATAAGCACTGTGTGTGCAGTAAGCTGCTAAATAAAAAGTAATAAATCATTTCTAGCAGTATTACTATTTAATAAGCACTGTGTGTGCAGTAAGCTGCTAAATAAAAAGTAATAATTCATTTCTAGCAGTATTACTATTTAATAAGCACTGTGTGTGCAGTAAGCAGCTAAATAAAAAGTAATAAATCATTTCTAGCAGTATTACTATTTAATAAGCACTGTGTGTGCAGTAAGCCGCTAAATAAAAAGTAATAAATCATTTCTAGCAGTATTACTATTTAATAAGCACTGTGTGTGTGCAGTAAGCCTGCTAAATAAAAAGTAATAAATCATTTCTAGCAGTATTACTATTTAATAAGCACTGTGTGTGCAGTAAGCTGCTAAATAAAAAGTAATAAATCATTTCTAGCAGTATTACTATTTAATAAGCACTGTGTGTGTGCAGTAAGCCGCTAAATAAAAAGTAATAAATCATTTCTAGCAGTATTACTATTTAATAAGCACTGTGTGTGTGCAGTAAGCCGCTAAATAAAAAGTAATAAATCATTTCTAGCAGTATTACTATTTAATAAGCACTGTGTGTGCAGTAAGCTGCTAAATAAAAAGTAATAAATCATTTCTAGCAGTATTACTATTTAATAAGCACTGTGTGTGCAGTAAGCTGCTAAATAAAAAGTAATAAATCATTTCTAGCAGTATTACTATTTAATAAGCACTGTGTGTGTGCAGTAAGCTGCTAAATAAAAAGTAATAAATCATTTCTAGCAGTATTACTATTTAATAAGCACTGTGTGTGCAGTAAGCTGCTAAATAAAAAGTAATAAATCATTTCTAGCAGTATTACTATTTAATAAGCACTGTGTGTGTGCAGTAAGCTGCTAAATAAAAAGTAATAAATCATTTCTAGCAGTATTACTATTTAATAAGCACTGTGTGTGCAGTAAGCCGCTAAATAAAAAGTAATAAATCATTTCTAGCAGTATTACTATTTAATAAGCACTGTGTGTGCAGTAAGCTGCTAAATAAAAAGTAATAAATCATTTCTAGCAGTATTACTATTTAATAAGCACTGTGTGTGTGCAGTAAGCCGCTAAATAAAAAGTAATAAATCATTTCTAGCAGTATTACTATTTAATAAGCACTGTGTGTGTGCAGTAAGCCGCTAAATAAAAAGTAATAAATCATTTCTAGCAGTATTACTATTTAATAAGCACTGTGTGTGCAGTAAGCCGCTAAATAAAAAGTAATAAATCATTTCTAGCAGTATTACTATTTAATAAGCACTGTGTGTGCAGTAAGCTGCTAAATAAAAAGTAATAAATCATTTCTAGCAGTATTACTATTTAATAAGCACTGTGTGTGCAGTAAGCCGCTAAATAAAAAGTAATAAATCATTTCTAGCAGTATTACTATTTAATAAGCACTGTGTGTGCAGTAAGCCGCTAAATAAAAAGTAATAAATCATTTCTAGCAGTATTACTATTTAATAAGCACTGTGTGTGTGCAGTAAGCTGCTAAATAAAAAGTAATAAATCATTTCTAGCAGTATTACTATTTAATAAGCACTGTGTGTGCAGTAAGCTGCTAAATAAAAAATAATAAATCATTTCTAGCAGTATTACTATTTAATAAGCACTGTGTGTGTGCAGTAAGCTGCTAAATAAAAAGTAATAAATCATTTCTAGCAGTATTACTATTTAATAAGCACTGTGTGTGCAGTAAGCCGCTAAATAAAAAATAATAATTCATTTCTAGCAGTATTACTATTTAATAAGCACTGTGTGTGTGCAGTAAGCCACTAAATAAAAAGTAATAAAACAATTCTAGCAGTATTACTATTTAATAAGCACTGTGTGTGCAGTAAGCCGCTAAATAAAAAGTAATAAATCATTTCTAGCAGTATTACTATTTAATAAGCACTGTGTGTGCAGTAAGCTGCTAAATAAAAAGTAATAAATCATTTCTAGCAGTATTACTATTTAATAAGCACTGTGTGTGCAGTAAGCTGCTAAATAAAAAAGTAATAAATCATTTCTAGCAGTATTACTATTTAATAAGCACTGTGTGTGCAGTAAGCAGCTAAATAAAAAGTAATAAATCATTTCTAGCAGTATTACTATTTAATAAGCACTGTGTGTGCAGTAAGCCGCTAAATAAAAAGTAATAAATCATTTCTAGCAGTATTACTATTTAATAAGCACTGTGTGTGCAGTAAGCTGCTAAATAAAAAATAATAATTTAATTCTAGCAGTATTACTATTTAATAAGCACTGTGTGTGCAGTAAGCAGCTAAATAAAAAGTAATAAATCATTTCTAGCAGTATTACTATTTAATAAGCACTGTGTGTGCAGTAAGCCGCTAAATAAAAAGTAATAAATCATTTCTAGCAGAATTACTATTTAATAAGCACTGTGTGTGCAGTAAGCCGCTAAATAAAAAGTAATAAATCATTTCTAGCAGTATTACTATTTAATAAGCACTGTGTGTGCAGTAAGCTGCTAAATAAAAAGTAATAAATCATTTCTAGCAGTATTACTATTTAATAAGCACTGTGTGTGTGCAGTAAGCTGCTAAATAAAAAGTAATAAATCATTTCTAGCAGTATTACTATTTAATAAGCACTGTGTGTGCAGTAAGCCGCTAAATAAAAAGTAATAAATCATTTCTAGCAGTATTACTATTTAATAAGCACTGTGTGTGTGCAGTAAGCCGCTAAATAAAAAGTAATAATGCATTTCTAGCAGTATTACTATTTAATAAGCACTGTGTGTGCAGTAAGCTGCTAAATAAAAAGTAATAAATCATTTCTAGCAGTATTACTATTTAATAAGCACTGTGTGTGCAGTAAGCTGCTAAATAAAAAGTAATAAATCATTTCTAGCAGTATTACTATTTAATAAGCACTGTGTGTGTGCAGTAAGCTGCTAAATAAAAAGTAATAAATCATTTCTAGCAGTATTACTATTTAATAAGCACTGTGTGTGCAGTAAGCTGCTAAATAAAAAATAATAAATCATTTCTAGCAGTATTACTATTTAATAAGCACTGTGTGTGCAGTAAGCCGCTAAATAAAAAGTAATAAATCATTTCTAGCAGTATTACTATTTAATAAGCACTGTGTGTGTGCAGTAAGCCGCTAAATAAAAAGTAATAAATCATTTCTAGCAGTATTACTATTTAATAAGCACTGTGTGTGCAGTAAGCTGCTAAATAAAAAGTAATAAATCATTTCTAGCAGTATTACTATTTAATAAGCACTGTGTGTGTGCAGTAAGCTGCTAAATAAAAAGTAATAAATCATTTCTAGCAGTATTACTATTTAATAAGCACTGTGTGTGCAGTAAGCCGCTAAATAAAAAATAATAATTCATTTCTAGCAGTATTACTATTTAATAAGCACTGTGTGTGCAGTAAGTTGCTAAATAAAAAGTAATAATTCATTTCTAGCTGTATTACTATTTAATAAGCACTGTGTGTGTGCAGTAAGCCGCTAAATAAAAAGTAATAAATTATTTCTAGCAGTATTACTATTTAATAAGCACTGTGTGTGCAGTAAGCTGCTAAATAAAAAGTAATAAATCATTTCTAGCAGTATTACTATTTAATAAGCACTGTGTGTGCAGTAAGCCGCTAAATAAAAAGTAATAAATCATTTCTAGCAGTATTAATATTTAATAAGCACTGTGTTTGCAGTAAGCCGCTAAATAAAAAGTAATAAATCATTTCTAGCAGTATTACTATTTAATAAGCACTGTGTGTGCAGTAAGCCGCTAAATAATAAGTAATAAATCATTTCTAGCAGTATTAATATTTAATAAGCACTGTGTGTGCAGTAAGCTGCTAAATAAAAAGTAATAAATCATTTCTAGCAGTATTACTATTTAATAAGCACTGTGTGTGCAGTAAGCCGCTAAATAAAAAGTAATAATTCCATTCTAGCAGTATTACTATTTAATAAGCACTGTGTGTGCAGTAAGCCGCTAAATAAAAAGTAATAAATCATTTCTAGCAGTATTAGTATTTAATAAGCACTGTGTGTGTAGTAAGCCGCTAAATAAAAAGTAATAATGCATTTCTAGCAGTATTACTATTTAATAAGCACTGTGTGTGCAGTAAGCTGCTAAATAAAAAGTAATAAATCATTTCTAGCAGTATTACTATTTAATAAGCACTGTGTGTGCAGTAAGCTGCTAAATAAAAAGTAATAAATCATTTCTAGCAGTATTACTATTTAATAAGCACTGTGTGTGTGCAGTAAGCTGCTAAATAAAAAGTAATAAATCATTTCTAGCAGTATTACTATTTAATAAGCACTGTGTGTGCAGTAAGCCGCTAAATAAAAAGTAATAAATCATTTCTAGCAGTATTACTATTTAATAAGCACTGTGTGTGCAGTAAGCTGCTAAATAAAAAGTAATAAATCATTTCTAGCAGTATTACTATTTAATAAGCACTGTGTGTGCAGTAAGCTGCTAAATAAAAAGTAATAAATAATTTCTAGCAGTATTACTATTTAATAAGCACTGTGTGTGCAGTAAGCCGCTAAATAAAAAATAATAATTGATTTCTAGCAGTATTACTATTTAATAAGAACTGTGTGTGCAGTAAGCCGCTAAATAAAAAATAATAATTAATTTCTAGCAGTATTACTATTTAATAAGCACTGTGTGTGTGCAGTAAGCTGCTAAATAAAAAGTAATAAATCATTTCTAGCAGTATTACTATTTAATAAGCACTGTGTGTGTGCAGTAAGCTGCTAAATAAAAAGTAATAAATCATTTCTAGCAGTATTACTATTTAATAAGCACTGTGTGTGCAGTAAGCCGCTAAATAAAAAGTAATAAATCATTTCTAGCAGTATTACTATTTAATAAGCACCGTATGTGCAGTAAGCTGCTAAATAAAAAATATTAATTAATTTCTAGCAGTATTACTATTTAATAAGCACTGTGTGTGCAGTAAGCTGCTAAATAAAAAGTAATAAATCATTTCTAGCAGTATTACTATTTAATAAGCACTGTGTGTGCAGTAAGCCGCTAAATAAAAAATAATAATTAATTTCTAGCAGTATTACTATTTAATAAGCACTGTGTGTGCAGTAAGCCGCTAAATAAAAAATAATAATTCATTTCTAGCAGTATTACTATTTAATAAGCACTGTGTGTGCAGTAAGCTGCTAAATAAAAAGTAATAATTCATTTCTAGCAGTATTACTATTTAATAAGCACTGTGTGTGTGCAGTAAGTTGCTAAATAAAAAATAATAAATCAATTCTAGCAGTATTACTATTTAATAAGCACTGTATGTGCAGTAAGCCGCTAAATAAAAAGTAATAAATCATTTCTAGCAGTATTACTATTTAATAAGCACTGTGTATGCAGTAAGTTGCTAAATAAAAAATAATAAATCAATTCTAGCAGTATTACTATTTAATAAGCACTGTGTGTGCAGTAAGCTGCTAAATAAAAAGTAATAAATCATTTCTAGCAGTATTACTATTTAATAAGCACTGTGTGTGTGCAGTAAGCCGCTAAAAAATAATAATAATTCATTTCTAGCAGTATTACTATTTAATAAGCACTGTGTGTGTGCAGTAAGTTGCTAAATAAAAAATAATAAATCAATTCTAGCAGTATTACTATTTAATAAGCACTGTGTGTGCAGTAAGCTGCTAAATAAAAAGTAATAAATCATTTCTAGCAGTATTACTATTTAATAAGCACTGTGTGTGCAGTAAGCTGCTAAATAAAAAGTAATAAATAATTTCTAGCAGTATTACTATTTAATAAGCACTGTGTGTGCAGTAAGTTGCTAAATAAAAAATAATAAATCAATTCTAGCAGTATTACTATTTAATAAGCACTGTGTGTGCAGTAAGTTGCTAAATAAAAAATAATAAATCAATTCTAGCAGTATTACTATTTAATAAGCACTGTGTGTGCAGTAAGCTTCTAAATAAAAAGTAATAATTCAGTTCTAGCATTATTACTATTTAATAAGCACTGTGTGTGCAGTAAGCCGCTAAATAAAAAGTAATAATTCAATTCTAGCAGTATTACTATTTAATAAGCACTGTGTGTGCAGTAAGCCGCTAAATAAAAAGTAATAATTCAGTTCTAGCATTATTACTATTTAATAAGCACTGTGTGTGCAGTAAGCCGCTAAATAAAAAGTAATAATTCAATTCTAGCAGTATTACTATTTAATAAGCACTGTGTGTGCAGTAAGCCGCTAAATAAAAAATAATAAATCATTTCTAGCAGTATTACTATTTAATAAGCACTGTGTGTGCAGTAAGCTGCTAAATAAAAAGTAATAAATCATTTCTAGCAGTATTACTATTTAATAAGCACTGTGTGTGCAGTAAGCCGCTAAATAAAAAGTAATAAATCATTTCTAGCAGTATTACTATTTAATAAGCACTGTGTGTGTGCAGTAAGCTGCTAAATAAAAAGTAATAATGCATTTCTAGCAGTATTACTATTTAATAAGCACTGTGTGTGCAGTAAGCTGCTAAATAAAAAGTAATAAATCAATTCTAGCAGTATTACTATTTAATAAGCACTGTGTGTGTGCAGTAAGCCGCTAAATAAAAAGTAATAAATCAATTCTAGCAGTATTACTATTTAATAAGCACTGTGTGTGTGCAGTAAGCCGCTAAATAAAAAGTAATAAATCATTTCTAGCAGTATTACTATTTAATAAGCACTGTGTGTGCAGTAAGCTGCTAAATAAAAAATAATAATTCATGTCTAGCAGTATTACTATTTAATAAGCACTGTGTGTGCAGTAAGCCGCTAAATAAAAAGTAATAAATAATTTCTAGCAGTATTACTATTTAATAAGCACTGTGTGTGCAGTAAGCCGCTAAATAAAAAATAATAATTGATTTCTAGCAGTATTACTATTTAATAAGCACTGTGTGTGCAGTAAGCCGCTAAATAAAAAATAATAATTAATTTCTAGCAGTATTACTATTTAATAAGCACTGTGTGTGTGCAGTAAGCTGCTAAATAAAAAGTAATAAATCATTTCTAGCAGTATTACTATTTAATAAGCACTGTGTGTGTGCAGTAAGCTGCTAAATAAAAAGTAATAAATCATTTCTAGCAGTATTACTATTTAATAAGCACTGTGTGTGCAGTAAGCCGCTAAATAAAAAGTAATAAATCATTTCTAGCAGTATTACTATTTAATAAGCACCGTATGTGCAGTAAGCTGCTAAATAAAAAATATTAATTAATTTCTAGCAGTATTACTATTTAATAAGCACTGTGTGTGCAGTAAGCTGCTAAATAAAAAGTAATAAATCATTTCTAGCAGTATTACTATTTAATAAGCACTGTGTGTGCAGTAAGCCGCTAAATAAAAAATAATAATTAATTTCTAGCAGTATTACTATTTAATAAGCACTGTGTGTGCAGTAAGCCGCTAAATAAAAAATAATAATTCATTTCTAGCAGTATTACTATTTAATAAGCACTGTGTGTGCAGTAAGCTGCTAAATAAAAAATAATAATTCATTTCTAGCAGTATTACTATTTAATAAGCACTGTGTGTGTGCAGTAAGTTGCTAAATAAAAAATAATAAATCAATTCTAGCAGTATTACTATTTAATAAGCACTGTATGTGCAGTAAGCCGCTAAATAAAAAGTAATAAATCATTTCTAGCAGTATTACTATTTAATAAGCACTGTGTGTGCAGTAAGTTGCTAAATAAAAAATAATAAATCAATTCTAGCAGTATTACTATTTAATAAGCACTGTGTGTGCAGTAAGCTGCTAAATAAAAAGTAATAAATCATTTCTAGCAGTATTACTATTTAATAAGCACTGTGTGTGTGCAGTAAGCCGCTAAAAAATAATAATAATTCATTTCTAGCAGTATTACTATTTAATAAGCACTGTGTGTGTGCAGTAAGTTGCTAAATAAAAAATAATAAATCAATTCTAGCAGTATTACTATTTAATAAGCACTGTGTGTGCAGTAAGCTGCTAAATAAAAAGTAATAAATCATTTCTAGCAGTATTACTATTTAATAAGCACTGTGTGTGTGCAGTAAGCTGCTAAATAAAAAGTAATAAATAATTTCTAGCAGTATTACTATTTAATAAGCACTGTGTGTGCAGTAAGTTGCTAAATAAAAAATAATAAATCAATTCTAGCAGTATTACTATTTAATAAGCACTGTGTGTGCAGTAAGTTGCTAAATAAAAAATAATAAATCAATTCTAGCAGTATTACTATTTAATAAGCACTGTGTGTGCAGTAAGCTTCTAAATAAAAAGTAATAATTCAGTTCTAGCATTATTACTATTTAATAAGCACTGTGTGTGCAGTAAGCCGCTAAATAAAAAGTAATAATTCAATTCTAGCAGTATTACTATTTAATAAGCACTGTGTGTGCAGTAAGCCGCTAAATAAAAAGTAATAATTCAGTTCTAGCATTATTACTATTTAATAAGCACTGTGTGTGCAGTAAGCCGCTAAATAAAAAGTAATAATTCAATTCTAGCAGTATTACTATTTAATAAGCACTGTGTGTGCAGTAAGCCGCTAAATAAAAAATAATAAATCATTTCTAGCAGTATTACTATTTAATAAGCACTGTGTGTGCAGTAAGCTGCTAAATAAAAAGTAATAAATCATTTCTAGCAGTATTACTATTTAATAAGCACTGTGTGTGCAGTAAGCCGCTAAATAAAAAGTAATAAATCATTTCTAGCAGTATTACTATTTAATAAGCACTGTGTGTGCAGTAAGCCGCTAAATAAAAAGTAATAAATCATTTCTAGCAGTATTACTATTTAATAAGCACTGTGTGTGTGCAGTAAGCTGCTAAATAAAAAGTAATAAATCATTTCTAGCAGTATTACTATTTAATAAGCACTGTTTGTGCAGTAAGCTGCTAAATAAAAAGTAATAATTCATTTCTAGCAGTATTACTATTTAATAAGCACTGTGTGTGCAGTAAGCTGCTAAATAAAAAGTAATAAATCATTTCTAGCAGTATTACTATTTAATAAGCACTGTGTGTGCAGTAAGCCACTAAATAAAAAGTAATAAATCATTTCTAGCAGTATTACTATTTAATAAGCACTGTGTGTGTGCAGTAAGCCGCTAAATAAAAAGTAATAAATCATTTCTAGCAGTATTACTATTTAATAAGCACTGTGTGTGTGCAGTGAGCTGCTAAATAAAAAGTAATAAATCATTTCTAGCAGTATTACTATTTAATAAGCACTGTGTGTGCAGTAATCTGCTAAATAAAAAGTAATAAATAATTTCTAGCAGTATTACTATTTAATAAGCACTGTGTGTGTGCAGTGAGCTGCTAAATAAAAAGTAATAAATCATGTCTAGCAGTATTACTATTTAATAAGCACTGTGTGTGCAGTAAGCCGCTAAATAAAAAGTAATAAATCATTTCTAGCAGTATTACTATTTAATAAGCACTGTGTGTGTTCAGTAAGCCGCTAAATAAAAAGTAATAAATCATTTCTAGAAGTATTACTATTTAATAAGCACTGTGTGTGCAGTAAGCTGCTAAATAAAAAGTAATAAATCATTTCTAGCAGTATTACTATTTAATAAGCACTGTGTGTGCAGTAAGCCGCTAAATAAAAAGTAATAAATCATTTCTAGCAGTATTACTATTTAATAAGCACTGTGTGTGTGCAGTAAGCCGCTAAATAAAAAGTAATAAATCATTTCTGGCAGTATTACTATTTAATAAGCACTGTGTGTGCAGTAAGCTGCTAAATAAAAAGTAATAATTTATTTCTAGCAGTATTACTATTTAATAAGCACTGTGTGTGCAGTAAGCTGCTAAATAAAAAGTAATAAATCATTTCTAGCAGTATTACTATTTAATAAGCACTGTGTGTGCAGTAAGTTGCTAAATAAAAAGTAATAAAACAATTCTAGCAGTATTACTATTTAATAAGCACTATGTGTGCAGTAAGCCGCTAAATAAAAAGTAATAAATCATTTCTATCAGTATTACTATTTAATAAGCACTGTGTGTGTGCAGTGAGCTGCTAAATAAAAAGTAATAAATCATGTCTAGCAGTATTACTATTTAATAAGCACTGTGTGTGCAGTGAGCTGCTAAATAAAAAGTAATAAATCATGTCTAGCAGTATTACTATTTAATAAGCACTGTGTGTGTTCAGTAAGCCGCTAAATAAAAAGTAATAAATCATTTCTAGCAGTATTACTATTTAATAAGCACTGTGTGTGCAGTAAGCTGCTAAATAAAAAGTAATAAATCATTTCTAGCAGTATTACTATTTAATAAGCACTGTGTGTGCAGTAAGCCGCTAAATAAAAAGTAATAAATCATTTCTAGCAGTATTACTATTTAATAAGCACTGTGTGTGTGCAGTAAGCCGCTAAATAAAAAGTAATAAATCATTTCTAGCAGTATTACTATTTAATAAGCACTGTGTGTGCAGTAAGCTGCTAAATAAAAAGTAATAATTTATTTCTAGCAGTATTACTATTTAATAAGCACTGTGTGTGCAGTAAGCTGCTAAATAAAAAGTAATAAATCATTTCTAGCAGTATTACTATTTAATAAGCACTGTGTGTGCAGTAAGTTGCTAAATAAAAAGTAATAAAACAATTCTAGCAGTATTACTATTTAATAAGCACTATGTGTGCAGTAAGCCGCTAAATAAAAAGTAATAAATCATTTATATCAGTATTACTATTTAATAAGCACTGTGTGTGTGCAGTAAGCTGCTAAATAAAAAGTTATAATTCATTTCTAGCAGTATTACTATTTAATAAGCACTGTGTGTGCAGTAAGCCGCTAAATAAAAAGTAATAAATCATTTCTAGCAGTATTACTATTTAATAAGCACTGTGTGTGCAGTAAGCTGCTAAATAAAAAATAATAATTCATTTCTAGCAGTATTACTATTTAATAAGCACTGTGTGTGCAGTAAGCTGCTAAATAAAAAGTAATAAATCATTTCTAGCAGTATTACTATTTAATAAGCACTGTGTGTGTGCAGTAAGTTGCTAAATAAAAAGTAATAAATCATTTCTAGCAGTATTACTATTTAATAAGCACTGTGTGTGCAGTAAGCTGCTAAATAAAAAGTAATAAATCATTTCTAGCAGTATTACTATTTAATAAGCACTGTGTGTGTGCAGTAAGCCGCTAAATAAAAAGTAATAAATCATTTCTAGCAGTATTACTATTTAATAAGCACTGTGTGTGCAGTAAGCCGCTAAATAAAAAGTAATAATGCATTTCTAGCAGTATTACTATTTAATAAGCACTGTGTGTGTGCAGTAAGCCGCTAAATAAAAAGTAATAAATCATTTCTAGCAGTATTACTATTTAATAAGCACTGTGTGTGTGCAGTAAGCCGCTAAATAAAAAGTAATAAATCATTTCTAGCAGTATTACTATTTAATAAGCACTGTGTGTGCAGTAAGCTGCTAAATAAAAAGTAATAAATCATTTCTAGCAGTATTACTAATTAATAAGCACTGTGTGTGTGCAGTAAGCCGCTAAATAAAAAATAATAATTCATTTCTAGCAGTATTAATATTTAATAAGCACTGTGTGTGCAGTAAGCTGCTAAATAAAAAGTAATAATTTAATTCTAGCAGTATTACTATTTAATAAGCACTGTGTGTGCAGTAAGCCACTAAACATTGTTGAAATATTTTATAAAAAATTGAAAGGTAAGGCGTGCAGTTAGATAATAAATACAAATATAAATACGATGCTCAGATTCATCATTAACATTAAAAAAATAAACAGAGATAATCCCTGCTCGACTGCTAAAAAAAAAAAATGAATGCACTAAAAGTATTGTGTGCAGAGCACTGCAAGTAAAATAATTTACTTCTGAATGTGAGTTTGCACACACAGAAAAATGTCTTGTTTTTTCAATAATAAAACAGCGCACACGATCCTTCAGATCTCTCAAGTACTAAGCTGCCATTTGAATAACTACAGGAAATATAATAGCTGTCACTGATTGTATTTGATGCAATGACACATAGCTCAGAGAGGCACTCAGTCGCACTTTCTATATCTCAAGTCAAAGGAATTACAAATGACTGAGCTTCCCCTAGTCTCTTTCCTCCCCATGCTAGGTTAACACTGGATTGGACAGATTTGTATGACAATTAAACCTGTCCCTAGTATCATTTATTAGAAATACTCTGGCAGGATTCGACAGGGGATGTTGGACTCATGAATGGTCAGACCCCCTGTACATCCCTGCAAATGACTGGTTCGCTAAACAATCTCAGCTCCTTCCTTCTTTCCTCTGATTCCTGCCCCTGAGCACAAAAAAAGAAAGAATAACATTATAAATGATTATTTAATAATTTATTACTTGACTGTTTTGTTACCAATTTCATTAAAATATTCAGGATTCTGACAAATTTCATAGCTCCAGTATTCATGTCCCCCTCATCAGCCAGATGTAAAGGCTTTCTTGCTGAATGCAGGTGATTGAGCCCCAATAAATGACCACCAAGAAGGACAATGTTCATCATCTAACAAATAAGAGAAACAATGAAGTTTAGAAACATTTTTTATTACAAGTTGTTAGCCCAGAATAAGGGGAATAAATATGATTTTCAACTAAAATATATTTTAAACTTAAATCTATCAGCATTTCCTGCACACTTACCTGTTGTACAGCTGATCCTGCAGTAGGTTCCTTGGTTTACAGTCTCTCTCCGTTGTCCCTTACTGATGCCCAGCTACTGTGTCTGTTTGTGTCTGTTCTGCTCCTGTTGTCACTTAGAGAAATGACAGACAGTGGTGCAGCTACTGGTTACTGGCTTTAGTTATATATTAGTTTGTTCTCCTCCTGTTGTCACTTAGAGAAATGACAGACAGTGGTGCAGATACAGGTTACTGGCTTTAGTTATATATTAGTTTGTTCTCCTCCTGTTGTCACTTAGATAAATGACAGACAGTGGTGCAGATACAGGTTACAGGCTTTAGTTATATATTAGTTTGTTCTCCTCCTGTTGTCACTTAGAGAAATGACAGACAGTGGTGCAGATACAGGTTACTGGCTTTAGTTATATATTAGTTTGTTCTGCTCCTATTGTCACTTAGAGAAATGACAGACAGTGGTGCAGATACAAGTTACAGGCTTTAGTTATATATTAGTTTGTTTTCCTCCTGTTGTCACTTAGAGAAATGACAGACAGTGGTGCAGATACAGCTTTCTGGCTTTAGTTATATATTAGTTTGTTCTGCTCCTGTTGTCACTTAGAGAAATGACAGACAGTGGTGCAGCTACAGGTTACAGGCTTTAGTTATATATTAGTTTGTTCTCTTCCTGTTGTCACTTAGAGAAATGACAGACAGTGGTGCAGATACAGGTTACAGGCTTTAGTTATATATTAGTTTGTTCTCTTCCTGTTGTCACTTAGAGAAATGACAGACAGTGGTGCAGATACAGTTTACAGGCTTTAGTTATATATTAGTTTGTTCTCTTCCTGTTGTCACTTAGAGAAATGACAGACAGTGGTGCAGATACAGCTTTCTGGCTTTAGTTATATATTAGTTTGTTCTGCTCCTGTTGTCACTTAGAGAAATGACAGACAGTGGTGCAGCTACAGGTTACAGGCTTTAGTTATATATTAGTTTGTTCTCTTCCTGTTGTCACTTAGAGAAATAACAGACAGTGGTGCAGATACAGGTTACAGGCTTTAGTTATATATTAGTTTGTTCTCTTCCTGTTGTCACTTAGAGAAATGACAGACAGTGGTGCAGATACAGGTTACTGGCTTTAGTTATATATTAGTTTGTTCTCTTCCTGTTGTCACTTAGAGAAATGACAGACAGTGGTGCAGCTACAGATTACTGGCTTTAGTTATATATTAGTTTGTTCTCCTCCTGTTGTCACTTAGAGAAATGACAGACAGTGGTGCAGATACAGGTTACAGGCTTTAGTTATATATTAGTTTGTTCTCTTCCTGTTGTCACTTAGAGAAATGACAGACACTGGTGCAGATACTGGTTACAGGCTCTAGTTATATATTGGTTTGTGTGGTACAGCCCCCAAGGAATTGTGCCACTTATAAATATATTAGAGATCAGTTTTAATATTATGAGAGAAACTTTAATTGCTGGGTTGTTAGTGCACAGAAATCAGCTGCTGAGGCAACTGATCATTTTCTTTGCCTTGTATTACTTACATAGAAAAATAGCATCACACAAATACCTATTTAATAATATATTTGGCTTCTGATGAAACAATATACACATGTATTAAAATTATGTAGAAAGAATTGAGAAAAGTTTAGCAAACAACAGACCAGTGCATCATCACACATAAAAATATACCAAAGCAATGTGTGTATATATATATATATATATATATATATATATATATATATATATATATATATATACAGTGGGACCTCGGTTTACGAATTTAATTCGTTCTCCGGGACGTTTCGTATTGCGAAAAATTCGTAAACCGAAACACGGTTTCCCATAGGAATGCATTGAAAACCAATTAATGCGTTCCGGAGGTGAGAGAAAAAGTCAAATAAAGTCTACAAAACCTGCTGCAAAAGGCTCCAATGGCTCCAAAAGGCTCCAAAATCTGCTGCAAATGGCTCCAATGGCTCCAAAAGGCTCCACAACTTGCTGCAAATGGCTCCAAAGGGCTCAACAACTTGCTGCAAATGGCTCCAAAAGGCTCAACAACTTGCTGCAAATGGCTCCAAAACCTCTCCAACTGCTACCCACACTTCAGTATGCAGGGGCAAACCGGGACACTTGTTTCGTATTGCGAAAAAAAATCGTAAACCGAGGGGCAAACCGGTACATTTGTTTCGTATTGCGAAAAAAATTCGTAAACCGAGACAATTTTTTTCAAGATTTTGAATTCGTAAACCGAAATTTCGTATACCGGGTCGTTCTTAAACCGAGGTCCCACTGTATATATATATATATATATATATATATATATATATATATATAAAAATAAATATATAGACTTCACAATAACAGCAAACCGGATTTCTTCAAGTGAGTCAAATTTATTGATGTTTCGGGGAGTAAACCTCCCCTTCCTCAGAACATAAAGTGTACACTTACACACAAGTTAAATAAGAGAACTAATACACAGTAACCTCCTACTTCCTGTTCAAAAAAGGCGCCAACATTAAATAATTTCCGGTTCCCCCTGTGTCGCCCGGAAGTACACACATCAAACAGACACGCTTCAAAGGGATTTGGTATCCATAATGTAGATACAGAGCGGATGTCCGTTTTTCTATATACTAGGCATAAGCTGATATTTGTCTTCCTTGTTTATTTGTTGTTTATTTATTTTTAATTGTCAATTTGATTCACTATGTTTATTTGCACTAAATTCCATTTGTCTATTTGAGTGTGTACTATAGATTACCTGTTCAAATAAGGAGCACACGAGAATGGTGACCAAGAGCATCATGAATGAATGTTAGTATTGACGTTTTTGTCCTTTCTAATCGAAACCGGAAGTGACGTAACTTCCGTTTCCGAATGTACGATATCAACGGAGAGTGGTCATGGAGGTGATTATGAGTACAAGGGTTGACTTTTGACAATGTGGTGTTGAAGTAATGATGAGATTGACACATAATTTTGTATATTATTGAGATGATGTTAAGTTATAGTTTAAGTGTAAATGAATATCCTTATTTGCTGGACCACTCAGTCTCACACCAAACCTTATGTTCATTAGATTTAACAAGAACCTTGTTTTTGCTAATTGATCTGAGGGTCACTGCTGCATGGATACAGAGTGAAGGAATACTTGTTAGATAATATATTCCAGTAACTATTATAACACTGAGGTGCATACACAAGTAGTGTTATTAACTGTGTGGAGGTATTGCACTTTGATAGTATTGAAAGAAACAGTCAATTGGTAGCAAGATTGTATATCAATGTAGAGGAGCTTATAGATTGTCACTGTGAGTGTTCCACACTTGTAAGCAGGCAACAATTGTGAATAAGAAGACAGTTCATAAGCTAAGTTGTTATGCAGCAAGACAGTTCATAAGGCAATGCAGATAGTGCAACAAGGCAGTAGTCAAACTGTAAATGATATTTTATAACAGGCAAAATGTGGTTGATAAAAAGGTAAGCACAAACACTGAGGAGCAGAATGGGTTTAGACGTGCAGCAACTAAGGCAGTCACAGAGACAGTAGCAGCAACGGATGTAACAGATATACTGAAGTCAGGAGAAGCTGATATGAAATGCAAATTCAAAAAGCACAATAACAAATGCAGTATTTTACCACTTTAGCACAGAAAGGGATCAACCAGAGATTTTAGTGTGAGTTCCGACAACACGTGCGTGCTTGTTGCAGGGGAGTCCGAGGATCCGCCGAGAGGAGTGACGTCAGATGCCATTCGCGGCACTTGCCTGTAACGCTGAATGCGTCTCCGACCCTTGTGCAGAATCTGCACAGAATACAGAACTGAGGGAGATCCGGAATCACTCACAGAAGCAGGTAGAATTAATCCTTAGGAGTAGACAAATAGGAAACTTTGCAGGAAGTAGCATGTAGAAATCCACAGTAGTGGATAGGAGCAAGGTGTCTTCACTAGTGCTTAGCCGAAGCCAAGTGAATACAAATTACCAAGCATAGGTAGACAGGAGGAGTGGCCTTAAATAGAAATGACAGGAGCTGATCAGCTGAAATTAAAGGTACAGTAACATAACAGGATGCCCCCCCCACCAGGAGCTGCTCCGCGGATCAAGGCTTAGGTCTATCCGGATGCAGTCTATGAAAGACCGAAAGGAGACGGGGAGCAGAAAGATTAGAGCAGGGCTCCCAGGAGTCCTCATCAACCCCAAAACCCTTCCATTGAACCAAATACTGAAGCTGGTTTCGGTGCAGTCTGGAGTCCAGTATAGTTTCAACCTCATACTCAACATCATCCAAGGTCGAAGGAGCATCCGATGGAAGATGGTGAGAATCCCTTGATGGATAGTAGGGTTTCAGGAGGGAAACATGGAACATTGGGTGTATCTTAAGAGAGGAGGGTAGCTGAAGGGTCACCACATTCAAGTTAATGACTTTAACAATCTCGTAAGGACCTATATAAGGACCTATAAAGAGGCTACCAAGTTTCTTACTTGGAATACGGAGTTTCAAATATTTTGTACTAAGCCATACCTTATCCCCAGGTTTGTATTCAGGGGGTTATGAGTGACTCGCGTCATAACAGAGATTTTGTGAGGCTTGACCCTCTTGAAGTATTGTTTTGAGAACGGAGAAACCCTCAGCGATGGTGTTGATGGTCTGATCAACAGTTGGTAAAAGTGAATCAGTTCTGTGGAACAGATGATAGGTGTGGTGAAACCCATAATTAACATAAAATGGTGATGTCTTAGTGGAAACGTTAACCATGCTATTATGGGCAAATTCTGCTGTAAGGAGCAAAGTAAGCAAATTATCCTGTTGGTTAGTACAATAACATCTTAAATACTGTTCAAGGGACTGGTTTATCCTTTCAGATTGACCGTTGGTCTGGGGATGGTAGGCAGTACTTAACCTCCTAGTGATTTTAAGCAGTGAACATAGATGGGTCCAGAACCTAGAGGTGAATTGAGAACCTCTATCTTTTGTGATGGAGTCAGGTAAGCCATGCAATCTTATAATATGGGTCAAAAATAAAGAAGCAGTTTCAGAAGCAGTTGGCAAGCCTATATGAGGGATAAAATGAGCCATTTTAGAAAAAAGGTCAACAACAACTAATATGGTATTATGGTTAGAGGATGATGGTAATTCAACAATGTAATCAATCGCTATGTCCCTCCAAGGTCTATCAGGAACTGGCAAAGAAAGAAACAACCCATAAGGGCGAATTCGAGTATGTTTACAAGTAGAACAGACGGAACAGGTGTTGATATATGACAAAACCGAATTTTTCATAAGAGGCCACCAGTAGTCTCTTTGAAGTAAACGTAGAGTCTTATGAAGACCAGGATGACCTGATAGCAGAGAGTCATGTGCGGAATGCAGTAGACATCCTCGGAATGATTCTGGAATATAGATCTGTTGACCATGGTAGTATAGGTTATGGAGCCCTTTATGTAGACCAGAAAGGGGCAAAGAAGGATCAGAATCCTGATGTTCTTTTATCGAAGCTCTAGTAAGTGATATTAATCCAATTACCTAATTTTTGTGGAATGATGGCTACTGGAATCTCGTAGTGCAAGGGTTTTGGATCTTTTCTAGAAAGAGAGTCTGCCTTAGCATTCTTGGTACCAGGGCGATAAGTGATGGTGAAGTCAAATTTTGAGAAAAAAAGACTCCATCAGACTTACCGAGAGCTTAATTTTTTACTTGTTTTGAGGTACTCTAGGTTCCTATGGTCGGTAAGGATCAGTATAGTATGCAAGGTTCCCTCAAGGAGGTGCCTCCAAAACTCCAACGCTGATTTAATTGCCAGAAGCTCTTTTTCACCAATTGCGAATTTAGCTCTGCTGAACTCATCACCCTAGAGTAAAATGAAATAGGATAAAGTGGCTCGTTGGGTGAAGATCTTTGTGAAAGAACTGCTCCAAGGATGTACTCAGAAGCATCAACCTCAAGCATATACTGCAAACTGGGATCTTGGAATTTAAGTATCGGTGCTGTTACAAACCTCTCCTTCAAAGTCTTAAATGACTCTTCAGCTTGTTGATTCCAAGAGAACCCAGAATGTTTTTGAGTTTGTCTAGTTAAGGGTCCAGCAATCTCAGAAAACTTGATGAACTTCCTATAAAAGTTTGCAAACTCAAGGAATCTCTGGACTTCTTTTTTATTACTGGAGATGGCCCAATTTGTAACAGCTTCCACTTTGTTTGCTTCCATTGAAATACCAGAAGGTGTAATACGGTATCCAAGGAAAGAAATAGTGGTAGTGTTAAAGATGCACTTTTCTAATTTTGCGTAAAGATGATGCATCCATAAACGAGACAAAACAAGCTTGACATGGTTGTAATTATTGGCTAAATTGTCAGAGTAGATTAAAATGTCATCTAAATAGATGACAATACAGACGTTAAGTAAGTCATGGAATACGTCGTTTATGAAACACTGGAATGTTGCAGGAGCATTGCATAAACCAAAGGGCATTACAGTGTATTCATACAAACCGAACCGTGTACAGAAAGCCGTCAATGATTCATCCCCTTTTCTCATTCTTATTAAATTATACACACCTCTAAGATCTAGTTTAGTGTATATGCTAGCTCCTTGCAACTGTTCTATAAGCTCAGGAATGAGTGGAAGGTGGTACCTGTTTTTCTTAGTACACTTATTAATTTGTCTGTAGTCTATGATAGGGCGGAAGGGTTCCATCCTTATTTTTAATGAAGAACATTGCAGCCCCAGCTGGTGAAGTGGAGGGCCTAATAAAGCCCTTCTTCAGGTTCTCCTCTAAGTACTGTTTCAAATGTTCTAGTTCAGGTTGTGACATAGGTTAGATATGACTAAAAGGGATGGAACTGCCTGGTATTAAATCAATCGGACAGTCGTAAGTCCTATGTGGAGGTAAATTCTAAGCTTCAATCTTATCAAACACGTCAGAGTATTCTTGGTAACAATGAGGTAAAACATGATCAGAGATATTGCACACGGAATGGATGGGAAAACAAGAAGCTTTACAAAAGGTTGAGTTAAGGTTCACAACACCATGCTTCCAAGAAATCTCAGGATTATGTTTGACCAGCCAATTGATACCAAATATTAAAGGATATAGGCATGATGGTAAAACGTCAAAGGTACAAGTCTCAGTATGCCCTGAGTGTGTGATAACCTGTTAAGAGATAGTGTGGTGAGTATAGGACCTGTGTCATAAAGAACCCATCCACCAATCTTATGGGTAATGCATTATTTTTCTTTATTAAGGGTATATTATGTTTTGAAACAAAAGATAAGTCGATGAAATTCCCAGAAGCACAAGACTCAATAACGGCCTGGGTCTTTGTCTTCTGAAGTCACCACTGTAAGGAAACAGAAATTGGCAGATGAGTTGTGGGAGTAGACAACTTATTGAGACAATTTGTAATATCATAGTTCTTACCCCTCTTCTGTCTCATGAGAGCAGGGCAGTCCCCAACACCATGGTCTTTTGCTGCGCAATATAAACACAGGTTGTGGAGTTTCCTCCTAGCCTTTTCTTCTGGCTTTAACGGACCTCTCATGACAGCAACTTCCATTGGCTCTTCATTAGACCTGGATGACACAGGAGTCACTGAGTGATACACAGGAGTTCTCTTAACAGTTGGTTCAGATACTGCCTTTTCAGATCTTCGTTCTCTGATCCTTCTGTCAATAGTGATACATAAAGTCATGAGAGTCTCTAAATCCACAGGGACTGTACCATGAGATAGCTCATCTTTTAAAGTCTCGGAGAGGCCGCTTCAGAACTGATTTTTTAGAGCAGGTTTGTTCCACTGGGTATCTGGTCCCCACCTTTTGAAATCTGTTATATATTCTTCTACTGCTCGTTTACCTTGACATAAATTCCCAAGAGCAGGCTCAGCAGTGTTCGGCTTATGGTGGTCTTCGTATAGGAGAGACATGGCCGAAAGAAGGCATCCAAGGAGTCTAGGATCGAGTCATTGTTCTCATAAAAGGCGTTTGCCCAAGATTTTGCCTCTCCTCTAAGATATGAGATGACCGTCAATACTTTTATCCTATCAGTAGGATAGCTTCTAGGTTTCAGGGTGAAATAGAGGGTGCAGGAGTTCTTGAACTCCCTAAACTGGGTCCTATCACCAAAGAATTTCTCTGGCGGGGAGACAACTGGTTCTGGAGATAGATCCACAGACTGAGGTTTGTTAGACAAGTGCTCATTAATGAACTTTCTTATATGGTCATTCTCAATCTTGATTTCTCTGAAACCCTGCAACATGTGGTCCATGCTTTGTGCAATGGTCCCCACATGATTGGTGAGTTAAGTAATATCCATGCTATAGGATATGTGTTAACGGCTTGGTAATATAATAAGTTATAGTTTAAGTGTAAATGAATATCCTTATTTGCAGGACCACTCAGTCTCACACCAAACCTTATGCTCATTAGATTTAACAAGAACCTTGTTTTTGCTCATTGATCTGAGGGTCACTGCTACATGGATACAGAGTGAAGGAATACTTGTTAGATAATATATTCCAGTAACTATTATAACACTGGGGTGCATACACAAGTATTGTTATTAACTGTGTGGAGGTATTGCACTTTGATAGTATTGAAAGAAACAGTCAATTGGTAGCAAGATTGTATATCAATGTAGAGGAGCTTATAGATTGTCACTGTGAGTGTTCCACACTTGTAAGCAGGCAACAATTGTGAATAAGAAGACAGTTCATAAGCTAAGTTGTTATGCAGCAAGACAGTTCATAAGGCAATGCAGATAGTGCAACAAGGCAGTAGTCAAACTGTAGATGATATTTTATAACAGGCAAAATGTGGTTGATAAAAAGGTAAGCACAAACACTGAGGAGCAGAATGGGTTTAGACGTGCAGCAACTAAGGCAGTCATAGAGACAGTAGCAGCAACGGATGTAACAGATATACTGAAGTCAGGAGAAGCTGATATGAAATGCAAATTCAAAAAGCACGATAACAAATGCAGTACTTTACCACCTTAGCAGAGAAAGGGAGCAGCCGGAGATTTTAGTGTGAGTTCCGACAACACGTGCGTGCTTGTTGCAGGAGAGTCCTAGGATCCGCCGAGAGGAGTGACGTCAGATGCCATTCGCGGCACTTGCCTGTAACGCTGAATGCGTCTCCGACCCTTGGCAGAATCTGCACAGAATACAGAACTGAGGGAGATCCGGAATCACTCACAGAAGCAGGTAGAATTAATCCTTAGGAGTAGACAAATAGGAAACTTTGCAGGAAGTAGCATGTAGAAATCCACAGTAATGGATAGGAGCAAGGTGTCTTCGCTAGTGCTTAGCCTAAGCCAAGTGAATACAAATTACCAAGCATAGGTAGACAGGAGGAATGCCCTTAAAGAGAAATGTCAGGAGCTGATCAGCTGAAATTAAAGGTACAGGAACATAACAGATGATAATATGTTATTGAAAGTAAATGAAAATAGAACACTTATGCTTGGATTACGAGTCTTGCGTTAGGGTTAAAAAGCAGCATTAAGAAGTCCCAACGCTGCTTTTTAATGCCCGCTGGTATTACGAGTCTGGCAGGTACAGGTGTACAGCTCACTTTTTTTTCCGTGAATCGAACATACCGCAAATCCACTTACGTCAATTGCGTATCCCATACTTTCAATGGGATTTTCCTAACGTCAGTATTACGAGTCTTGGAAAAAGTGAGCAGTACAGTACAGCAGTACTCTCCTGTCAAGACTCCTACCGCATTTAAAAGGCAGAAGTTAAGAGTTTTATGGGCTAACTCCGTAACATAAAACTCAACTAAAGTGCTAAAAAGTACACTAACACCCATAAACTACCTGTTAACCCCTAAACTGAGGGGCCCCCACATCGCAAACACTTAAATAAAATTTTTAACCCCTAATCTGCTGACCGGACATCGCCTCCACTTTAATAATTATATTAACCCCTAAACCGCTGCCCTCCCGCATCGCAAACATTAGTTAAATATCATTAACCCCTAATCTGCCGTCCCTAACATCGCAGACACCTACCTACATTTATTAGCCCCTAATCTTCCACCCACAACGTCGCCGCCACTATACTAAATGTATTAATCCCTAAACCTAAGTCTAACCCTAACCCTAACACCCCCTAACTTAAATATAATTTAAATAAATCTAAATAAAATTACTACAATTAAATAAATTATTCCTACCTACATTTATTAACCCCTAATATTCTGCCCAAAAAGTCGCCGCCACTATACTAAATGTATTAACCCCTAAACCTAAGTCTAACCCTAACCCTAATACCTCCTAACAAATATAATTGAAATAAATCTAAATAAAATTACTATAATTAAATAAATTATTCCTATTTAAAACTAAATACTTACCTATAAAATAAACCCTAAGCTAGCTACAATATAACTAATAATTACATTGTATCTAGCTTAGGGTTTATGTTTTTTTACAGGCAACTTTGTATTTATAATAACTAGGTACAATAATTATTAAATAGTTATTAACTATTTAATAACTTCCTAGTTAAAATATGTACAAATTTACCTGTAAAATTAAACCTAACCTAAGTTACAATTACACCTAACACTAAACTATAATTAAATTAATTACCTAAATTAACTACAATTAATTACAATTAAATAAAATAAACTAAAGTATGAAAAAAACGCTAAATTACAGAAAATAATAAAATAATTACAAGTTTTTAAAACTAATTACACCTAATCTAATCCCCCTAATAAAATAAAAAGCCCCCCAAAATAAAAAAAATCCCTACCCTATACTAAATTACAAATAACCCTTAAAAGGGCTTTTTGCGGGGCATTGCCCCAAAGTAATCAGCTCTTTTACCTGTAAAAAAAAAAAAATACAATACCCCAACAACATTAAAACCTACCACCCACACACCCAACACTACTCTAAAACCCACCCCTTAATAAAACCTAACACTAACCCCTTGAAGATCACCCTACCTTGAGACGTCTTCACCCAACCAGGCAGAAGTCCTCAACGAATCCGGGCAAAGTGGTCCCCCAGATGGGCAGAAGTCTTCATCCTATCTGGGCAGAAGAGGTCCTCCAGACGGGCAGAAGTCTTCATCCAGGCTGCATCTTCTATCTTCATCCATCCGGAGCGGAGCGGGTCCATCTTCAAGCCAACCGAAGCGGAGCATCCTCTTCTTCCGATGACTCCCGACGAATGAAGGTTCCTTTAAATGACATCATCCAAGATGGCGTCCCTTGAATTCCGATTCGTTGATTGGATTCTATCAGCCAATCGCAATTAAGGTAGGAAAAATCCTATTGGCTGATGCAATGAGCCAATAGAATTGAAGTTCAATCCTATTGGCTGATTCAATCAGCCAATAGGATTGAGCTCACATTCTATTGGCTGTTCCAATCAGTTAAAAGAGCTAATTACTTTGGGGCAATGCCCCGCAGAAAGCCCTTTAAGGGCTATTTGTAATTTAGTATAGGGTAGGGATTTTTTTTATTTTGGGGGGCTTTTTTATTTTATTAGGGGGATTAGATTAGGTGTAATTAATTTAAAAAATTTTAATATTTTTTTTTATTTTCTGTAATTTAGTGGGGGGGGGGGTTTGTACTTTATTTTATTAAATTGTATTTAATTGTATTTAGCATAGGGATTTAATTTAATTATAGTGTAGTGTTAGGTGTAATTGTAACTTAGGTTAGGTTTTATTTTACAGGTACTTTTGTATTTATTTTAGCTAGGTAGTTATTAAATAGATAATAACTATTTAATAACTATTCTACCTAGTTAAAATAAATACAAACTTGCCTGTAAAATAAAAATAAACCCTAAGAGAGATACAAATGTAACTATTAGTTATATTGTAGCTATATTAGGGTTTATTTTATAGGTAAGTATTTAGTTTTAAATAGGATTAATATATTTAATTGTAGTAATTTTATTTAGATTAGTTTAAATTATATTTAAATTGGGGGGGTGTTAGGGTTAGGGTTAGACTTAGGTTTAGGATTTAATAACTTTATTATAGTGGTGGCGACGGGGGCGGCAGATTATCGGTGAATAAATGTAGGTAGTTTGCGATGACGTTGGGGGCGGCAGAGTAGGGGTTAATAAATATAATGTAGGGTTCGGCGATGTTGGGGGCAGCAGATTAAGGGTTCATAGGTATAATGTAGGTGGCGGTGTCCGGAGCGGCAGATTAGGGGTTAATAATATAATGCAGGTGTCGGCGATGTCGGGGTGGCATATTAGGGGTTAATAAGTGTAAGATTAGGGGTGTTTAGACTCGGGGTTCATGTTAGGGTCTTAGGTGTAGACATAAAATGTATTTCCCCATAGGAATCAATGGGGCTGCGTTAGAAGCTAAACGCTACTTTTTTGCAGTTGTTAGGTTTTTTTCAGCCGGCTCAGCCCCATTGATTCCTATGGGGAAATCGTGCATGAGCACTTTTAGCCAGCTCACCGCTACCGTAAGCACACACTGGTATTGAGGTCATATGTGGCGCTAAATTTTGCTCTCCGCTCATTTGTTTCTGCGGCTAACACCGGGTTTATAAAAACCTGTGATACCAGCGTTGTCTTAAGTGAGCGGTGAGAATAAAAGGCTCGTTAGCACCGCAAGCCTTACCGGACAAAAAATTGTAATTTAGCCGTTAATATTTCCATTAGTTAATTTTTATACCGGAAGTGTTTGATTTAACGTAGCTTCCGGTTCTGGCCACATGATATTGAGCGGTCATCGAGGTGGTAATGATTACACAGGTTGATCTTTGATTGTGAGGTGTGAAAGTATTAAGGATTTTGACACATTAACAAGTATATTATTGATATGACAACATGTTATTGAAAGTAAAAGAAGTAGAGCACTTGGTATTTTCAGAGGTTAATCTGTATACCGGAAGGGTTTGATGTGTGTACTTCCGGGTGACACAGGGGGAACCGGAAATGATGTAATGTTGGCGCATTTTTTGAACAGGAAGTCGGAGGTTACTGTGTATTAGTTCTCTTAATTAAGCTTGTGTGTAAGTGTACACTTTATGTTCTGAGGAAGGGGAGGTTTACTCCCCGAAACGTCAATAAATTTGACTCACTTGAAGAAATCCTGTTTGCTGTTATTGCAAAGTCTTTATATTTACACAGAACATTCAGGTTGTTGGCCTTTGGAGGGCGGATTCACATCAAGTGTAACTATATATATATATATATATATATATATAATATATATATATATAAATATTTATAATATATCTAAATATAATATATAATGTCATGGATACCGGGCCACAAGGGTTAAACCCCTACTCCATCACCCCTTCTTGTTTCTTAGAGGATTTGGGCTCCTGAGAGCAACTGCGATCTACCAGACCTGTTGTTTTGTAATGTGAACTTTGTCAGAGAAGAGCTGATCTCTGACCAGGGAAACCCTTCTAGGCTGGCTGGGCTCTTGGAATTGCCGGCCGGTTGCACCACAACGGATACCCACCTAACCCCTCTCAGGCTAGCCGGGCTCCTGGAACTCCCGATCAGCCGCTTCATGCTGGACACCCACTAACTTTACCCCTGGTAGCTCCAGCGGCCCTTTGCCTCAGTGCTCCACTCTTTTGGGGATTAGTAACCCCTAGGGAGGACAAGAGGTGGGGTGATTGCCGGAGGGGAGCTATTTTGGGAACCAGGGGTTATGGACACCTCTACAGCCCTATCATTACTGGGCTGTAACTCCGCTTTTTGGACTGTGGAATCTGGGGACTGAGCGCTTCCAAATGACACCATGGATGTGCTGCCATTCCCCCTGGATCACCCCAAATGTCCACCTCTGAGTCCTGGGCTTCTGTGGGACTGTAGCTGCTATGGAGGTGCCAGCCTAACTGGAGGGGCAGAAATGGTGGGTGATTTGGGAGGGAGATAAGACCATTTGTTTGTGTATAAATGGAGTTTGTGTTTCCCAATAAAATCAGTTCTTGTTTCACCTGAATGCTAGTCTGTCTAGTTATTTGGGTGGGCTCCTGCTATAATCACTTTCTCTGCTAAATAGCAGCTTGTTCCAGTTAGAGGAAGGACCCTCTGGCAGAGCTACCTAGTCGCAGTTTGCCACAGGGTGGGACCCTGAATACTGGTGCGGTCCAGGTATCAGGGTGGGCTACAGACTGTGGTCACTTGCCAGCTACACAGATACAGTAGGCAGGGAGGAAGCAGGACCCCTCTTGGTGGAGCTACTCAGTTGGGGTAGTCAGGGTATCCATCACATATAATATACTATACATATATATATATATACACACACATTATATATACTAAAACGATAAAACACAGAGCGCATCCATGACTCAAGGTGAATCCAAAACAATTTAATTTCTGAGCATACAAATTATTGCACTAACAAGAAAGTAAAGCAAATTTGCCTTGATTATAACTAGTCAGTGAAACAGATCCGGGTGACAGTTCCGTACGGATTTGGGTGAATTGCCCTCTGTATCCTCCTCCTGTACACCCTCCGCTCTGATTTATCACTTGGCCGCCTTCAGAGTCCTGAAAAAGTCAGAATGAGCAGGGCGAAATGCGTAGACAATAGGAAGGTTCATCAGAATAACCATTAGTATCCAGCAAAAGAGATTGAAAAGTCCCAAGTGATAAATCAGAGTGGAGGGTTACAGGAGAAGGATACAGAGGGCAATTTACCCGAAGCCGTATGGAACTGTCACCCGGATCTGTTTCACTGACCAGTTATAATCAAGGCACATTTGCTTTACTTTTTTGTAAGTGCAATAATTTGTATGCTCGGAATTAAATTGTTTTGGATTCACCTTGAGTCATGGTTGCACTCTGGCCTAGATTTAGAGTTCGGCGGTAGCCGTGAAAACCAGCGTTAGAGGCTCCTAACGCTGGTTTTGGCCGCCCGCTGGTGTTTGGAGTCAGTGATTAAAGGGTCTAACGCTCACTTTTCAGCCGCAACTTTTCCATACCGCAGATCCCCCTACGCCAATTGCATATCCTATCTTTTCAATGGGATCTTCCTAACGCCGGTATTTAGAGTCGTTTCTGAAGTGAGCGTTAGAGCTCTAACAACAAAACTCCAGCCGCCTGAAAATAGCAGGAGTTAAGAGCTTTCTGGGCTAACGCCGGTTCATAAAGCTCTTAACTACTGTACCCTAAAGTACACTAACACCCATAAACTACCTATGTACCCCTAAACCGAGGTCCCCCCACATCGCCAATACTCGATTACATTTTTTTAACCCCTAATCTGCCGACCGCCACCTACGTTATACTTATGTACCCCTAATCTGCTGCCCCTCACCCCGCCGACCCCTGTATTACATTTATTAACCCCTAACCTGCCCCCCACAACGTCGCCGCCAGCTACTTAAAATAATTAACCCCTAATCTTCCGACCGCAAAGCGCCGCCACCTACGTTATCCCTATGTACCCCTAATCTGCTGCCCTAACATCGCCGACCCCTATATTATATTTATTAACCCCTAATCTGCCCCCCTCAACGTCGCCGACACCTGCCTACACTTATTAACCCCTAATCTGCCGAGCGGACCGCACCGCTACTATAATAAAGTTATTAACCCCTAACCCGCCTCACTAACCCTATCATAAATAGTATTAACCCCTAAATAACTTATTCCTATTTAAAGCTAAATACTTACCTGTAAAATAAATCCTAATATAGCTACAATATAAATTATAATTATATTATAGCTATTTTAGGATTAATATTTATTTTACAGGCAACTTTGTAATTATTTTAACCAGGTACAATAGCTATTAAATAGTTAAGAACTATTTAATAGTTACCTAGTTAAAATAATAACAAATTTACCTGTAAAATAAATCCTAACCTAAGATATAATTAAACCTAACACTACCCTATCAATAAATTAATTAAATAAACTACCTACAATTACCTACAATTAACCTAACACTACACTATCAATAAATTAATTAAACACAATTCCTACAAATAAATACAATTAAATAAACTAGCTAAAGTACAAAAAATAAAAAAGAACTAAGTTACAAAAAATAAATTTTTTTTTTACAAACATAAGAAAAATATTACAACAATTTTAAACTAATTACACCTACTCTAAGCCCCCTAATAAAATAACAAAGCCCCCCAAAATAAAAAATTCCCTACCCTATTCTAAATTAAAAAAGTTAAAAGCTCTTTTACCTTACCAGCCCTGAACAGGGCCCTTTGCGGGGCATGCCCCAAGAATTTCAGCTCTTTTGCCTGTAAAAGAATAAATACAATACCCCCCCCCCAACATTACAACCCACCACCCACATACCCCTAATCTAACCCAAACCCCCCTTAAATAAACCTAACACTAAGCCCCTGAAGATCTTCCTACCTTGTCTTCACCATCCAGGTTCACCGATCCGTCCTGAAGAGCTCCTCCGATGTCCTGATCCAAGCCCAAGCGGGGGGCTGAAGAGGTCCATGATCCGGTCAAAGTCTTCATCCAAGCGGGGCAGAAGAGGATCTTCCATCCGATTGAAGTCATCATCCAGGCGGCATCTTCTATGGTCTTCCATCCGGAGCGAAGCGGCAGGATCCTGAAGACCTCCAGCGCGGAACATCCATCCGGCCCGACGACTGAACGACGAATGACTGTTCCTTTAAGGGACGTCATCCAAGATGGCGTCCCTCGAATTCCAATTGGCTGATAGGATTCTATCAGCCAATCGGAATTAAGGTAGAAATTTTCTGATTGGCTGATGGAATCAGCCAATCAGAATCAAGTTCAATCCGATTGGCTGATCGGAACAGCCAATAGAATACGAGCTCAATCTGATTGGCTGATTGGATCAGCCAATCGGATTGAACTTGATTCTGATTGGCTGATTCCATCAGCCAATCGGAAAATTTCTACCTTTCTATTGGCTGATCGGAACAGCCAATAGAATACGAGCTCAATCTGATTGGCTGATTGGATCAGCCAATCGGATTGAACTTGATTCTGATTGGCTGATTCCATCAGCCAATCGGAAAATTTCTACCTTAATTCCGATTGGCTGATAGAATCCTATCAGCCAATCGGAATTCGAGGGACGCCATCTTGGATGACGTCCCTTAAAGGAACAGTCATTCGTCGTTCAGTCGTCGGGCCGGATGGATGTTCCGCGCTGGAGGTCTTCAGGATCCTGCCGCTTCGCTCCGGATGGAAGACCATAGAAGATGCCGCCTGGATGATGACTTCAATCGGATGGAAGATCCTATTCTGCCCCGCTTGGATGAAGACTTTGACCGGATCATGGACCTCTTCAGCCCCCCGCTTGGGCTTGGATTAGGACATCGGAGGAGCTCTTCAGGACGGATCGGTGAACCTGGATGGTGAAGACAAGGTAGGAAGATCTTCAGGGGCTTAGTGTTAGGTTTATTTAAGGGGGGTTTGGGTTAGATTAGGGGTATGTGGGTGGTGGGTTGTAATGTTGGGGGGGGGGGTATTGTATTTATTCTTTTACAGGCAAAAGAGCTGAAATTCTTGGGGCATGCCCCGCAAAGGGCCCTGTTCAGGGCTGGTAAGGTAAAAGAGCTTTTAACTTTTTTAATTTAGAATAGGGTAGGGAATTTTTTATTTTGGGGGGCTTTGTTATTTTATGAGGGGGCTTAGAGTAGGTGTAATTAGTTTAAAATTGTTGTAATATTTTTCTTATGTTTGTAAATATTTTTTTATTTTTTGTAACTTAGTTCTTTTTTATTTTTTGTACTTTAGCTAGTTTATTTAATTGTATTTATTTGTAGGAATTGTGTTTAATTAATTTATTGATAGTGTAGTGTTAGGTTAATTGTAGGTAATTGTAGGTAGTTTATTTAATTAATTTATTGATAGGGTAGTGTTAGGTTTAATTATATCTTAGGTTAGGATTTATTTTACAGGTAAATTTGTTATTATTTTAACTAGGTAACTATTAAATAGTTCTTAACTATTTAATAGCTATTGTACCTGGTTAAAATAATTACAAAGTTGCCTGTAAAATAAATATTAATCCTAAAATAGCTATAATATAATTATAATTTATATTGTAGCTATATTAGGATTTATTTTACAGGTAAGTATTTAGCTTTAAATAGGAATAAGTTATTTAATAAGAGTTAATTTATTTCGTTAGATGTAAATTATATTTAAGTTAGGGGGGTGTTAGTGTTAGGGTTAGACTTAGCTTTAGGGGTTAATACATTTATTAGAATAGCGGTGAGGTCCGCTCGGCAGATTAGGGGTTAATAATTGAAGGTAGGTGTCGGCGATGTTAGGGCAGCAGATTAGGGGTACATAGGGATAACGTAGGTTGCGGCGGTTTACGGAGCGGCAGATTAGGGGTTAAAAAAAATATGCAGGGGTCAGCGATAGCGGGGGCGGCAGAATAGGGGTTAATAAGTGTAAGGTTAGGGGTGTTTAGACTCGGGGTACATGTTAGAGTGTTAGGTGCAGACGTAGGAAGTGTTTCCCCATAGGAAACAATGGGGCTGCGTTAGGAGCTGAACGCTGCTTTTTTGCAGGTGTTAGGTTCTTTTTCAGCTCAAACAGCCCCATTGTTTCCTATGGGAGAATCGTGCACGAGCACGTTTTTGAGGCTGGCCGCGTCCGTAAGCAACTCTGGTATCGAGAGTTGCATTTGCGGTAAAAATGCTCTACGCTCCTTTTTTGGAGCCTAACGCAGCATTTGTTTGAACTCTCGATATCAGAGTTAAATTTATGGTGCGGCCAGAAAAAAAACCCGCGGAGCGTTAACAGCCCTTCTACCGCCAAACTCCAAATCTAGGCCTCTGTGTTTTATCATTTTAGTGTATCCGTTGTCAGTGCACTCCTTAGTGCCCTGGAATAAAGAAGCAGCTCCACCGGCTCATCATTACGGGAGAATTACCCTGTGGAAGAGAGAACATCCAGTGGAAGTAAAATCAACAAACATTAGTGTTTTACCATACTCCTAGAGCCATGAAGTAAGTATCTATCACAAATTGGATTTTATTTGATTTTATTGTTTATGCTTTGAAGTAGATATATTTTATTATAATACATTTCATAAAAAAAAAATAGAGCATTTGAAACACTCACAATTGAAATGGTTATATTTTGAAGTATCTATACAATAATATTTCTAATAATTATCTTTTTTTATTTTTTTATTTATTGTTTCTTTATTCAAAATATAACATATTAAACAACAGTCAAATCAATATCAATCATTGGTTCATAACAGTATGCAAATGCACATCAATCTTACTTGAGCCCTTGAATTCAAGATAAGTGCCCTAGACCATCCATCTCCCATTAGTCACTGCTTCTGTAAAGAAGAAAAAAGTCTCTGCAAGCAAAGCAGTCAACAACAATGATTTGAGGTCTTGAAAGGATTAGTCCCCAACATAAATCAACAAGAACCATATGTCAAAAAAGAAAAATTACAGTTTGTGCACATACTGATGCATAGTTAAGACTGTTTATACAAAGCTATAACGACAAGCATTAGTAACAATATAACCACCACTGCAAAGCCCAGTAGGCAACTTTGACTTATGTAACATGCTACCATCATCATTATTACACAGGCGGGGAGAGAGAGGTCCAGACCATATCTATACGTTTCCTATATTATCAGCTATAAATTACTGAAGTCTAGAGTTGGTATCAGCGTTTCTAAATTCATCCCAAAGGAATACTATGTCTTGGTACATATTTAATTTCCCTGTGGAAAAATAGTAATATCTCTCCAATCGGACTATAACCTCCACTTGCTTCAGCCATTCTTCCATTAGTGGGATCCGGGCAGACTTCCAGTGCCTAGGTATTATTTTTTTTTTTTTTTTAAAGTAAGCTTTATTGAATGAACACATATAAGATTACATCTTTTACATTCAAGATGATACATAAAACCATAGCGACCAGGATCGCCATGTCAGATAAACATAAACATATTCTGGTCATAGACTTATAAAGAATTATAATATTACATTTGGTGTGTTCACTGTTGATCATTCCACTTTGCAAAATGCCAAAAATAAACATGAGTGCCTGTGGTCGACAGCACCGGACCCGAGCATCCAATGGCCACAAAACAGCAAAACTACTATTCTAGTGTTAGATGCAGGTAAGTCCGGCAGTGCCAGCCCCATGCAGTCTCTGAAAATTTCAGTGTAAGAAGAAGATGATAGGAGAAAAATAGAGACAGGAAGCAGACGGGAAGATGGAGGGAGGGGAATGTAGGGATAAGATAGTGTAGAGATAAGAGGAGGGGGAAGAAAAGGGGTTGAGTGAGGGGGAAGAGAAGAAAAAAAAAAAAAAAGAGGGGGGGGGGAGGATAAATCCAAATGGTCATATTAATTTTAATCTAAATAATCCAGATCTTTCATAAGTTTCACCACAATTGCCCGCCCAATCTCCAAAGTTTTCCCTGGTGGTTATAGACCCTTACCCTCCCAGATCAGAATCATATATTCATGAGTCTCAAGTCTCCCAGTCTTTAGATAATGGAACCTCTCCAGGCTCAAAAGATCCCAGACCCCGGCCCTCCACTCCTCAAGGTTAGGTGTGTGTATTGATTTCCAATGTCTTGGTATAAGTCCTTTTGCACAGTTCAACATCAAGAGGAATAAATGGCGTTTCGCGTCCGTGACAATTTTAGGTAGTTCATAGAATATAAGATATTTAGGGTCTGGTGGGAGAATGATCTCCAGTAGCCTGCTACACTCCCGAAACACCTCGTTCCAAAAGGGTTGTATATGAGGACATTGCCACCAGATATGCAGCATGGATCCCTCCTCCCCGCAGCCCCTCCAGCACTCGCCACCTGTATGTGGGTATATTTTTTTTAACCTCTGTGGGGTGAGGTACCAACGGCTCAGAAACTTAAAATGCATCTCTTGTAGTTTCATCGAAACCGACACATGTTTCGCTTTGCGAAATATGGATAACCATGCTTTAGAGTTGGGCCCAATGCCCAGTTCTTGTTGCCATGCTGCTATGTAAGAGGGGAGCACATCAGTACCCCCCTCCACCAGCAATTTATACAAAATTGAAATGAGATGACGTGGTAGGGTTGGCGAGGTGCAGAGCACTTCGAATGGCGTTTTCTGTCTTTTCAGTAATTCTCTGTTGCGCAGAGTGCTGTAATAATGATGGAACTGCGTTGCCCTGAACCATGAGGAGAACAAATCGCAGTCCCATTCAGCCAGTTCCATTTGTGGCTTGATTTTACCCCCCGACAGGGCACCCGAAACTGCGGTCTCCGCTAGAGTATAGCAAGATCCCAGAGAGTAGGTTTTATTAGCTAATCCGTTATCCGGGTTTTCACGGACGGGCGTCACAGGTGAAATAGAGGTAGAGATATACGGTTTCACCTTGATCAATTTATCCCATCTACACAACACATCCTCAATCAGGGGATACTGTGCGAGCCAAGTAGGGCATTGAGCAGAGTTGATCCACGCGAGAGATCCCACGTTACCCCTACGGAGGATCTCCCTATCCAAGCCTATCCAGGCTTTGTTGGGCGAACCATGGCACCACTCAACCAATCGTTGTAGTTGGATGGCCTTAAGGTATTCGCTTAGTCGAGGGACACCTGCCCCTCCTCGGTCTCTGGGCAGATACATCGTCTTTTGGTTGATCCGTGGTCTCAGATTATTCCAGATGTATGATTCAAGTGCCGACTGAATTTGATGGATTAAGTGGTCAGCAGACGACAAGGGGATAGCCTGCATAATATATAGTACTCTGGGAAGAATGTTCATTTTAGCCACTTGTATTCTACCCATCCAAGAGATGGTCTTATTTTTTCATGCCACAAAGTCCCGTGTGGTTTCCTCCCTTACGCGCTTATAATTTAGAGACACAATTTCCCCGACCGAAGGGGCAAGTGTAATACCTAAGTATTTAAGGTGCTTTATAGCAACCTTCAGAGGGCAGCCGTCACTGTGTAATTCAAACACATATCTAGGCATTGAAATGTTCAAGATTTCAGATTTGGAAAGGTTAAGTGAGAAATCTGACATCTGCCCAAATCTCTCAAACTCGGTTAGCGATTCCTGCAGAGACCCGCCATTGTCGGCTAGGGTCAACAGCACATCATCGGCGTACATAGCCAATTTATGCTCTATTCCCCCTGTTCTAAATCCACGTATCTCTGGATTTTTGCGTATCTTACATGCTAAAACCTCCATGATCAGAGCAAAGAGCAGGGGTGAGAGGGGGCACCCTTGTCTCGTTCCATTTGAGATTTTGAAAGTTTCCGAGAACAGTCCGTTCACACGAACCCTGGCATTTGGGTTGGAGTATAGTGAGAATACGTAATTTATGAAATGTGCTCCGAAACCCATTTTTTCCAAAGTGAATCGCATAAAAGTCCAATTGACTCGGTCAAAGGCCTTTTCCGCATCCGTCGACACTAAGGCTAACGGAGCGGAAGTAGCCTGCGCATGGGAGATCAGCTGGATCACTCTGAGAGTGTTATCCCGTGCCTCTCTTGCCGGGATAAATCCTGTTTGATCTGTAGAGACCAAATGTGGCAAAAATATCTTGAGGCGATTTGCTATAACTTTGGCCAAAATCTTGATGTCAGAATTAAGCAGTGATATCAGTCTATAACTGCCAGGCAGGTTCTCTGGTTTATCCGGTTTAGGGATCACCGAGATGAATGCTTCCAGCATCAAATTTGGTAGAATAGGGGCCTCTGAAAGCCAGTGGAACACCTTGAGCATATGAGGTATTAAAATGCCTGCAAATATTTTATAGTAACGCGTACCAAACCCATCAGGGCCCGGGCTTTTGCCAGCTGGGAGGCTTTTGATAGCTGCTAGAATCTCCTCCACAGTAAAGGGTGCATCCAATTGGCACGCCTGTTCAGCAGTTAAAGATGGTACTCCCGCTTTTTCAATATAGTCAGATACCTCTTGTTCAAAAATCCGTCTGTCGCGGGACTCTACCCGCGAGTTTTCTGCTGGGTGTATGTTATAGAGGGTTTTATAAAAGTTGCCAAGGGTATTCGCTATGGCTTGACCATCTCTATGCGTCATCCCATGCTTATCTGTGATTTCATAGATATATGAGCGCAATCTTTTCCGAGCTAGCGCTCGGGCCAATAACTTCCCTGCTTTATTACTATGCTCAAAAAATGTTTGCCGCATAATGAGGGCTTTTTTGTGTTGCTCCTCTTGCAGGTGACGTAACAGTGCTGACCTGGCTAAAGCCAGCTCCGTATGGAGAGCCTGATCAGCGGGAAGGTCTTTATGCGCTAGTTCTTTTTGTGATACCTGCGCCAACAGCGCATTGTAGATTTCCCTTTTGGACCTGCGCAAAGCTGCGCTGTGTCCGATCAAATAGCCTCTGATCACACTTTTATGGGCTTCCCACACAGTGGATCCGGCCACAGCCTCGTCTGCGTTTAGGAGGAAATATTCCTCAATGTTTTTTTGTAGCTTTGATATTAAGAGTTTATCGTCAAGAAGGTATTCATCAAGCCTCCACACATGTGGGGTTACTGGGGTGTTTGGCCAATTGATAGAGCATTTAACAGGAGCATGGTCCGACCATGTGATCACATTGATGCTGCTTCCCGTTGTAACCGTGAGACCCGCCGAATCTGTAAAAAGGTAATCAATTCTGGTGTACTTCCTATGGGGGTGCGAATAGAAAGTGAAATTTTTGTCTGTTGGGTGGAAGGTACGCCAGATATCATGCAAGTTCAAGTCTCTAAGTGACCTAATTAGATGTTTAGATACTTTATGTGGAGCACTGGAGAGACCGTTCGAGGTGTCTAAGCTCGGGTTTAGGGAAATATTAAAATCCCCTCCCAAGAAGAGGATACCTTTCTGTGATTCCAAAATCAACTGCGTGATTTTCTTAAAAAACACATCTTGCGCCTTGTGTGGGAAGTATAGGTTGGCCAGGGTCATGGGTCTGCCATATAGTTTGCCTATCAGAATTATATATCTACCATTGGGATCTTTTATAGTTTGCGCCAATTGGAATGGAACACCATGGCGAAACAAAATGCCCACTCCATTTTTTTTGGAGGGCCCAGATGCAAAACAAGCCTCTGGATAATATCTGCTGAACCATTTGGGTTCCCTGTGTTTAGAATAGTGCGTTTCTTGAATAAAAATGATGTCACCACCCATCCTGTGTAGATCTCTCGTGATAATCAAGCGTTTCTCTGGGCTATTCAGACCCTTAACGTTAACAGTGAGAAGATCCAAATTGTGGAATTTATTTAATGGTCGTGGGCGCGCCATGGATAAGGTGAGGGAGGGGGAGAGAGAAAAAAAAAAGGGGGGGGGATTAGAGGGAAGGAGGGGGAGGAAGGAGAAGGACAGAGGGAGGAGAGTCACAAAAGAGGAGGAGAGGTTTTTAGCAGGAGCAGGGTAAGTGCGTTCAGGAAGAAGAGCAACGGAGAAGGGCAAGTTGAGGTTGCTAGAGAGAAGGATGGGAAATGTAGAGGTAGAAAGTAGAGGGGAAAGAAGAAAGAGAATCCAGAGAGAATCAAGCAAAAACAGGCCAGATCCTCACACGTATTACAAAAGAATTTAAGAGTGGAGAGTAAGAAGAAAGGGGGTAAAAATCTACTTATTTAAGTACACAAATAGGAGGTAGTAACCCCAAAACTCTTGCATAGAAATGTTAACAGATATTTAAACTTTGTAGGTAAAGTAACTCAATACATATCAATAACCATTGTCAGAACTAAAATATAGACTAGAAGCGGAAACATATAACTCCCTCCCATGCTGACCCTACCTAGAGTCCCATGTTCTCTAGAGAATACCTATTTAAAACCCACCCAATTTGCTTAATCCAAATCTAGTGCAGATTCTTCTCCACCCATCCCACAGACCTTCTTTTTATTTTTTTTAATTTTTTTTTTTTTAATTTTCTTTTGTTTATTTATTCTGTAAATATGGTGATGTTTACATTCTATTAGGCCTAGGGAGAGCAAGAAAAAATTTGCTAATACCTATTACCAGTCTTATTTGTAAATAAAGCATATTCCTGTATGTGAGAAATTAAATAAACATACAACATTGTAAAAGTAGCTGCAAAAAACATTTAGATAAGCAACAAAGAGCAAGTGAAAGGCACACTCCCATATGAGAGATCGGTTTCCAACACCTGCCAATGTCTCTCAGTGTCCAATGTCTTGACCAAGGCGTCAGAGATGCATATTGCTAATTCTACAATTATACAGCTAAAAGAGAAAGTTATACGTACAACATGTGTCTGGAGATGAAACATATATTTATAAACTTATCTGGTGTAGAGGGTGGTGGAGTTTTCAGTTCCAGGCAGGGTGTTCCATGGGAGATCCAGCTCAATTAGCGTGTCAGGTATAACACGATAATGCGAATTGACAAGGCCTCCAGTAGCCTAGTCAGGACCTCGGTCTGCTACTCCATGATTAACATCAGGGCCCGGTTGTGCGGGGGCAACAGGTATGTTTGGTGGTCTAATCTGTAAACCAAATGCCTGATTTAGAGTGGGAAGATCTTCCAGCGACTTGTAAATTGCTGTTGAGCAATTCCTAGATGCGATGATACAGGTGGGAAATCCCCACCTGTATTGGATGTGGTGATCTTTAAGGCTGGAGGTGATGTAGCGTAGATCTATTCGCTTCTGAAGAGTTGTAGGGCATAAATCCGTAAACACCTGGAGATCAGTACCTTCATATGTAAGAGGGTGCTTATTTCTAGCCAGCCGAAGAATTTCTTCTTTATCCCTGTAGGAGAGAAGTCTGATGATAATATCCCTTGGTGGGGCCCTGGCCGGCGGTCTGGGCCTGAGAGCCCTATGCGCTCTTTCAACCTGTATATCAGCTGCATTTGGAGCGCTTTTAAGAAATTTGAAGAAATCCTGAATGTATTGACCTATCTCAGGAGGATTCACTGTTTCAGGGACGCCGCGCAACCTCAGGTTGTTGCGCCTGCTCCTATTTTCAAGGTCTTCAATTCTATCGGTCAAGGACTGAACCGTAGCATCCTGGGATTGCATACAGCTGGCCTGGTGTTGAAGGTCTGAGCGTATTGTTTCCTGCATTTCCTCAATCTGGGAAACTCTGTGATCCACTGCCACTATATCTTTCTTCAAATCCCCAAACATAAATTTGACATCTGTCATAGCTTCCTGTATATCCTTTTTAGATGACAAATGTTTAATGTCCTCTCTAGTAAGATAACAAGGCTGCAGGGGATCTAGATTGGAAGTCTGCACAGCAGCAGCTTGTTTACTACTGTCTGGCAGTTCTGTATTGGTGCCAGGAGCATTTTCAGTAGAGATTAAGTAGTTTTCCATATTGGAAGATTGAGACCCCTTAACCGGTTTGGTTATGCGTCTGTTCGCCATTTTCATATACTGAGCAATAGGATAGGGCAAGTGGGATTATCCTAGGTCTGGCTGTATAATGTATGTAGACTGTCAGTTATGTCTCTGTAAGGGGAGCCAGCTCTAGTCAGACAGGCCTGTGTGATTCAGCGGTGCTTCAGATGAAATCAGCTCAGGGTTCTCCCTCACATCTATCAGTCTTATCTAGCAATAGTGTCCAAATTGCCTGTTATTACACCAGTAGGCCTCAGCTAAGCGATGCCCCTTCAGTTATGTGTGTATTAAAGCCAGAGGGTTTACTACTTTGGGCTTATTTCTGTGTTCACAGCCTTGGCTCTTCACACCAGTAAGGCACTTGTCAGCTTTAATAACACCGGGCAGCACCGATCCACTGAGTGCACCTCCCAGTCCCCCACAACAGCTTATAAGGTACCTGATTGCCTGTGTCCAGATCCTGCAGAGGTCAGTGATGCGGCAGGTAGTGAGTCCGTTACCGCTCAGTGTCCTTACCCTCCGGTGCGGCGATCCGCTACTGCACACTTATCTGGGCTGTCAGGTCACAAGCACACCAAATTCCAGCCTATCTTGACCTTATTTTATCTAGTCACCGCTGCCCAAATGCGGTATCCATTGATCCTTCCTTTACGCGGTCAAAGTTTTCACCGCTACAGCTGGTTCCCAGCACGCTCAGGCCTCACTGCGCATATATTTAAACAGAGGTCTCCGTTACCGCTCAGCTCCTCAAAGTGGTTGTCATAGGTGCTCAGACCGCTTATAGCTATGAGTCTGGGTTTTTCAGTTAGTTCTAACTTGTTTAGAAGTGCTTATAACCTGTAGCAAGAGTCTTGGGGCTTCAGAGCTAAATCAATGTGCGGCCATTTACAAGCTTGGCCAAGCTCCGCCCCCCAGGTATTAATTTTTTTAGTAGCATTAAACATAATCTGGGCTAGAGCTCTCCTCAACCTACATGGGATCCTAGATAGAGCATTAAAGATGGCTAGTGCTGGGGTAAACTCCAGATCTATGCCCACCATTCTCCCAATCTCCTTATATATGTCTCTCCAAAATGGGCATAGGTGTTCGCATTCCCACCAAATGTAAAGCATAGTACCCTTACATCCACATCCCCTCCAACATCTATCACTAGCTGACATGTACTTTAATCTATTTGGGGTTAAGTACCATCTTGTGAGAATCTTTGTGTTGGCCTCCCATAGTTAAGCCTGCACAAATTCTCCTCCCCAGAGGTTAGTTGAACACCCAGGTACTTCAAAGAGTTTGGGCTAATTTTAAAAAAGATTAATAGATTTTAGTTTTTTGATATCTTCTGCCCCCAAGTTGATAGGGTAGAGTTCGGACTTGGAGGGATTAATTAAAAAGTTAGATACCTCCCTATAGTCCGAAAGTTCCCTCTGCACCTGCACCAGAGATTCCGCTGGGGAAGTCAACGTCATCAAGACGTCATCAGCAAACATGGCCAGTTTGTACGAACTATTTTGAATCATTATACCTTTAATTTCTGGGTTATTGCGCAGTCTAACTGCTAAAGGTTCCAAGGACAACACAAACAACAGCGGAGACAGTGGGCAACCCTGCCTGGTCCCGTTCCGTATCTCAAAGGCATCCGACAGTAGGCCATTCACCCGAACCTGTGCCGTGGGATTAGAGTAAAGGGCTAGGACTTGAGAAATAAATTTAATTAGTGTAGAATGAAGAAAGGTCCAGTCCAATCTGTCGAATGCCTTTTCTGCATCCGTTGAAAGAAGCACCGTGGGGATCTTAGTGAATTTAATATAATCCATTAAAGTGACCACTTTGCTCACATTATCCCTGGCCTCCCTATTTCGCACAAAGCCCACCTGATCTTCATCAAGTAGCGGCAACAATTCATTTATTTTCTGTGCAAGGATCTTCGCATATAATTTAATATAATTTAATATTTGCATTGAGCAGCGAGATGGGTCTGTAATTGGCGGGTGCAGAGGGAGGTCTTCCCGGTTTCGGGATGACCGTGATATGTGCCTGCAGCATTTAGTCAGGAAATACATGTTCTTCAGAAATATAATTAAACAATGTGGCCAGGTGAGGGCTTACTTGGGTTTTAAAGGTTTTATAGTAAAGTGCTGTGAAGCCGTCTGGCCCCGGAGCTTTATGCAATTTAATATCTGAAATTGCTGATTGTACTTCCTCAACGCTAATGGGTTTTTCTAATGAGCGTGCATCCTCCTGTGATAGTTGTGGTAGCCCTATGTCTGTCAAATATCTGTCACACGCCTCTTTGTGCATAGATGTAGGTCTATCCGTATGAATATTATAGAGTCTATGGTAAAATTCCTGGAACAACTTGCCGATAGTTCTAGTGTCTTCTACCTGTGAGCCTACGGGCGATTTAAGTGAATGTATGTACGCTTTAGTTTGCTGTTTCTTAAGGGCTCTAGCTAAGAACCTCCCCGTTTTATTGCTCTCCCCATAAAACCTCTGCTGCAGGAACAAGAGTTTCCTCTGAGACTCAATTTGTAAATGTTCATTTAGTTTCTTTCTCTTCTCATTAAGAGAGTTTATTATGGTCTCTTCCTTCTTAAGTTTCGCTAGATAGTCTAACTCTGTGACCTCTTGTGATAGGGACATATATGTTCTCCTGCTCTCCATGTATCATGCAAAGTAAGCCTCCTAATAGACTGCCAAACAGTTTTGTGGACCTTACGTGGAATGTTTGTAAGACATCTAGAGCAATCCATCAATGGGTCTAGAGGGATATTTAGATCTCCACTAAGTATCAAGGGCCCTTTAGATAAATCCAATTTTTTTTGAGAAACCTGCTTCATGAAAGTGTCTTGGTGCTGGTTTGGGGCATATAAATTAACCAAGGTGACCAATTTACCAAATAATTTGCCTACAACACATAAAAACCTCCCCTCCTTATCTTTGTCAATTTGCACCATCTCAAATGGTATAGACCTGTGGATCAGTATTACTTACACCAATGATTTTTTTATAGTGATTAGCACTCTGAAAGTGTTGTGGGTACTGGGCTGTAAAATATTTCGGCATACAATTTAATTTAAAGTGAGTTTCTTGCAATAAAAGAATCTTCCCTCCTCTCCTATATAAATCCTGGAGGGCTATAGCTCTCTTTCCCGGACTATTAAACCCCTTCACATTTTGCGTGATTATGTGCAAATCTTGGCCTTTACCTTGTACGGTCATTAGCAAACGTCTGTTGACCCCTCTCTCCTAGACAGCTGAAACATTGGTGGTTGTGCTGGCGACATACTAATTTTCATGAAACAACAAAATAACAGAACACAAAAAACATTATTATAACAATAGAACACTAACATACTCTCCAATCCTACTCGTCCTGAGATAACAATCCTGGGGGAGGAATTTGCCCGGGGGGGGGGGCAAACCCAAAAATTAGCTATCGAGTAATAACATCTTGAAAATTGAACAGTTGTCAACTGAATATCTAAAACAATTCAACATATTTTCTTACATTTTGCAACATTACGGTAGTAAATCATGACAGAACAAAAGTCACTCTTACTGTGTATCAGGGCGTCCATTGACCTAACAGTAAAGCAATTACCTCTAGTCCAATGACATTAAAGCATCAGCCCAATATTGCTCTGCAACACACTTCAAGTAATCTCTTGACTCGTCGCCTCATGTTTATTCTGACCCGGGGTGGGTTTGTTGTTCTTTCTATTTGGGATCTTCTGTCATTCTGTGCTCTGTGGGAGATGAAGCTCCTCGAAGCTAGATCTGTCCTTCACCTCTCCAGTGGTGTCGTCATGGGGTTGTCCAGCTTTAGTTCTTTACAAGTGGAGGGGATATCTGTTATATAGTGACATAATATTCTCCTACCCTTCCACTGAATCTGAAGATTGAAAGGGTGCCCCCATCTGTATGGAATATTTTTTTGTCGCAGCCTAGAGGTGAGCGGTCTCATTTCTTTGTGTTTTTGTAGGGTTCTAGGGGATAAGTCCTCAAAAATTTGCATGTTCGAACCTTTAAACTTCACTGGTTGTTTTTGTCTGGCTTTTTTCATAAGAATCTCTTTAATGGTGTAATTTGTGACCTTGACTATCACATCTCTAGGCGGTTGGTCATCTGCAGGCTTAGATCTAAGAGCTCTGTGCACTCTGTCAAGGGCATAGGTGCAGTCTTCTCCTTCATCCATTAGAAAGGCGAAGAGACCCTGTACATAAGTCTCCATATCTTGTGGTATAACCATCTCCGGGATACCCCTCAGCCTTATATTGTGGCGGCGACTACTGTTCTCTAGATCATCTACTTTATTTTCTAATTGCTGTATTATCAGATCTTGTTGAGAACATTTGTCTGAGATGGTATGAAGGGCTTTATTATGTGTAGCGGTATCTTCCTCCAATTTTTCTACCCTTTGTCCCACCTCCACTAGATCCTTCTTAATATCAGCGATCTCCTCCCATATACATTGCTTAACTTGTTGTATCAAGGATGTAAAATCTTTTTTGGAGGGCAGCAAATCTAATAGTGCCTTTGGAACTGTAACAGGTAGCTCTCCATTTTCTGACTCAGAGTCAGATGACACCGACTCACTCCTTGCTCTGGACTCTCTATCTTGGGTATTAATTGTCTGAGATGCATCTAGAGTCTTAAAAAATTTGTTGACTGAGGCTACTGTATTAGTCTTTTTTTGGCAGAGTTGTCTCCTTTAGAGCCTTTTTTAGGCAACATATTTGCTAGATCTATAGTTTTATACATTATTCTCCCCTTCTGGGTCACCGTGTATAATTATAGTACTGAAGTTAGCCTGGGAACTCAGGGCCAATCAACTCACAGATTGTAATTAATGTCCCATACACAATGCGGGCACACACAGCATCCCATTCAGGGTGAAGACCAGTGGAACAAATATCAGGGTTCACTAACCAGCCCCACTGACCCCTAAAACCACTTGATAACCAGCACCTGTCTGATCTCCTTGAAAAGTCTGTAATGTACCTCCTGAAGTACTCCCAATGGAGCCCTGCTTTCATGCACTCTGACAGGGTATGTTAAAACACAGAGATCAATGGCATTGAAGATTCTACACTCTCATCTTATCCCCTTAGAAGCACCCGCTATATGTTAATGAGACTCCATGCTGCCATGTGGCTTGAAATGTCAGTTGCAGAACTGTTATGGCAGACTGCAAATGGTGACGCATTACCAAACCATTTTTATCTCCCTTCTATGGGTTCCGGGTAACATCACTAAGATTTCTCATAGTCAAAAGGGAAACTCCTTTCTGTATAATAAGCCGTTTTCTGTGCAATTTGGCTCTATATTATGTGCTGTGGCCTTTAATATATGTCCTTGCCACCCTGAGCGCAAAACAAGTGTCTGCCCTGGTGTTCTACTCACTCACCTCCGGTCTCAAATTGTGTCCGGTATGTCCCGTGCAGCTGTTTAACTGGCCACTACACATCGGGGCTTAGTCTGCAGAGCAACCAGCTCCCTCTCACACACCCGGTGTACTCGAGTAAGGCTGCGGCCTTCTGACAGCTCTTGTATGAGGTGTGAATAAAAGCTGAATATTTGCTCACATCTGTTCCGGAGATTACCTGACATTGTCGTCTCGGTGTCGCAAGGCTTTAGACATCTCTTTATCTGCTTATTCTCAGCTCAGTACTCTGTATAGTCGGCTTGGCCCCCACTGGAAAAACGGAGCTCACAGTGGTACAGCCATCTCGTTCGAGCGCTGGCTCTGCCCCCTTCTAATAATTATCTTATATATAGAACGGTACATACAGCTGGCGCAGTATTTTGTTGTGGTTGATACATTATATATATACACATTATATATATATAGTTATATATATATATATACACACACACAACGTCTCTCTCAGTATAAAAAAAACACCCCACCCACTAAAGCCCCCAAAATAAAAAAACCTAACACTAATGTATTGGCATTGCCCTTAAAATGGCAATCAGCTCTTTTTCAAGCCCAAAAAAACCCTAACCTAAAAAAAAAAACACTCCAAAAATTAAATTAAAAAAGCCTAAACCTAAGCCCCAAATAGGTACTCACTGTTCCTGAAGTCCAGCGGTGAAGGTCTTCTTCCAGACGGATCCATCATCTTCTATCTTCATCCAGAGTGAAGGCTGCATAGAGTGGAGATGCGGAGCTGTGATCCTGATGCCTGGATCCTCAGCGGCATTCCTCGGCGGCATGGTGGCTACTCTTCATCCGATGTCCTTCGTAGACTGAATGCAAGGTTGTATGGTTTAAACAGTATGTCTGTAAACCTTGTGTTTATAAATTATAGTTTTGTAGCTGAGATTTGCTTCTAAGGGAAAATGTTATTAACCTTAGCAATGAACAAATTCAGCATAGTTAATTAAGTGATGAATGGGTTCTCACTTAACATGAAAACGGATTGTGCAGAGACAAGCAAGTAATACAAATATATGCCCAGGAATAGATACTTTATATATTACTTTAGAGATCAGGAAAATGTATACAAATGTATCTGAATGTGAGAACAAGAGGTTTGTTTCCTCTCCGAGGATTCAACCTGAGGTGTGTGAGGGTACCTTACATGAAAAGCTGTGAGTAAATCAGGGGCATTAATCTGATCTCCAGGGATCCACAAGTCCTCTTCTGGTCCATAACCTTCCCATCTAATTAGGTATTCGATTCTTCTTCTATTGAAATGAGAATCAAGAATTGCTTCCACTTCGAACTCATCATGATCCTTGAAATGAACCGGAGGTGGAGGTATCCTAGCACAATGTGGATTAGTGTTTGGGTGGTATGGCTTCAAAAGGAATACACGAAAAGTCGGATGGACTTTATACTCAACAGGGAGATCCGATACAACAATTGATGATGTGTTCACAATCCGTTTGATGGAAAACGGACCAATAAATTGATTTCCACGTTTTTTAGATGCTATAGCTAGTTTCAGATATTAAGTAGAGAGCCAAACCTTATCTCCAATTTTATAATCAGGACTGGGTCTATGCCTTAAGTCATAGTAATATTTCTGCTTTCTTTTGGCATCTTGTAAATGTTTCTTTAGAAGAATTAAACCCTCCTTGAGATTGTCTGAATAATGTTTTGCTCCAGGTGAATTGGTGCCTGCTTGAGATATAGATATAATTTGTGGGTGGTGACCATAAGTGGGGTTGTATTAATTGAACTAGATTTAGAGTTATTATAAGAGAACTCTGCCATAGGTAAATATTTTAACCAATCATCTTGCAAGTGGGCGATGTAGCATCTGAGATATTGCTCTAATATCTGGTTCGTTCTCTCGGTAAGACCATTTGTCTGAGGGTGGTATGAAGTTGAGAATTTAGGATTAATCTTAAGTTTCTGACAGAGGGCTCTCCAAAAATGGGAGGTAAATTGAGTTCCCCGATCTGTTATGATTGAACTAGGTATACCATTTAGACGTACCATTTGATTTATAAATTAATCAGCTGTTTCTGTAGCGTTTGGTAGGGATTTTAGAGGGATGAAATGTGCCAATTTTGTCAGATGATCCACGACCACTAAAATAGTGTTATGTGCTTCTGAATCTTGTAATTCAACAGTAAAATCCATTGATACTGTTGACCATGGTTGTTTGGGTATGGGCAATGGGTTTAAATAACCGACTGGTCTTCTAGTTTCAATCTTATTTCTTGCACATATATCACAGGTGGTAATGTATTCCTGAATTGTATCTATTTTAGGCCACCAGAAATGTATTTTAATTAATTCTTTGGTCTTTGTGACCCCCAAATGTCCAGAGATAGGTGCGTCATGGAACTGGTGTAATATGGCATGGCAAAGTAATTGTGGAATGTAAAGTTTATCATGGTAATAGTATAATCCGGAGGTATTCTTTACCAAATGTTCATTATCAAGTGGAACTTCAGTTTGTAATTCTTTTAATATCTCTTGTTCAAGTGAGCCTAAAGTTCCTATTATTTTGTTTGGAGGTATGAGGTCTATAGTATTTTCTATTCTTTGTGTATTGTCATTAACTCATGATAATGCGTCTGCCTTAATGTTTTGGGATCCTGGTCTGTAGGTATTTATGAAGTCAAACCTGTCAAGAAATAGTGCCCATCTGGCTTGTCTGGACGAAAGTGTTTTGTTATTTCTTAAATACTGAAGATTTTTATGATCAAGTGTTTCAAATTGAGAACTGATTCCTTTAGGATCCATTTAAATATATATTTTTTCTTTTTTATGGCTTGAGTATTATGTAAGGTTTAAACAGTACGTCTGATAAACCTTGTGTTTATAAATTATAGTTTTGTAGCTGAGATTTGCTTCTAAGGAAAAATGTTATTAACCTTAGCAATGAACAAAATCAGCAGAGTTAATTAAGTGATGCATGGGTTCTCATTTAACATGAAAATGAATTGTGTAGAGACAAGCAAGTAATACAAATATATGCCCAGGAATAGATACTTTGTATATTACTTTAGAGATCAGGAAAATGTATACAAATGTATCTGAATGTGAGAACAAGAGGTTTATTTCAAGCAAAGCACAGTAATATAGTAGTAAAAGTTCAAGCAAGCATACAAACAATGTCAGATAATTCCTTATACAAAAGTTATACTTGTGGTTTCAGGCTTGCAAATAGATGCACAACAGAGAGCTGAAATAAAGAGGATTACAATCTGTTAAATGGAGGTTTGTTATCCAAATATCCCAGCTGCTTCAGAGATGTGTGTAGATTCACAAAGTACCTTGAAAGCAGGATTCCTAGCAAGCTGACAGGAGGTCAGAAGCCAGAATGAGGCTGATAAGCACAGGAAATCATTCAGGAATGAAATGAGGAAAACAGCAAATAAATCACTGTTTTAAAACAAAAGGAAACTGAATAAATGTTCCCAAAATTCTTTTGAAAAGGTAGCCTGATTTGAGGTTGTTAAATCCAGAGTAAGATACAGCTAGACTATTAACAAAATACTCAAGCAATGTCTGCTCAAAGGAAGTGAGGTTAAGTAGCTTAGAAGAAAAAGGGGTGGAGAGATACTTAAAAGTACAGCATACTTACAAAGGTACAACAATCAATTTGGGTTACCTTGCATTCCTATTGGCTCAAATGTTAAAATCTGCACATAGGATTAGAGCTACTACTGTAATCCTATTAGCTGTTCAAATTTCAGATTTCAGTAACTCTTATCCAATTGGCTGATTTCAAAATTTCAGCCAATAGGAATGCAAGGTACCCAAATAAATATGGGGTACCTTGAATTCAATCTTCAGTGTGCGAGGGACGATTGCATGAAGAGGAGATCCTCCACGCCACTGAGGTCCCCCGCCGTTGAGGACCGCCGCTGAGGATCCATGCATCAGGAACACAGCTCCTCACCTCTGCTCCATCTGGATCTGGATCCGTCTGGAAGAAGACCTCCGCCGAACTTCAGGAACAGTGAGTACCTATTTGGGGCTTAGATTTCGGCTTTTTTATTTTTAATTTTGGGGTGTTTATTTTTAGATTAGGATTTTTTGGGGGCTTGAAAAAATGCCCTTTTAAGGGCAATGCCCATACAAATGCCACTTTAGAGGCAATAGGTATTTTTGTTTTTATTTATTTTTTGTAATTTAATGTTAGTTTTTTTATTTTAATTGTAATTTAGTAGAAATTGGGGTTAATTTAGGGGGTGTTAGGTTAGGGGGCTTAGTAATTAAATAAGTTATTTGAATTGTGTGGCGGTTGGTGGTATAGGGGTTAATATATTAATTAGGGTTATTGCGATTGGGGGGTTTGCAGTTTAGGGGTTAATATGTTAAATAGGGATATTGTGATGCAGGGGTTTGGAGGTTTAGGGGTTAATTGGTTAATTTGGTTTATTGCGATGTGGGGGATTGGCGGGTTAAGAGTTAATAGGTTAAATTATGTTATTTGTGAATTAATTTATTATTTTGCGATGTGGGGGTTGATGGTTTAGGTGTTTGTTAATACTTTGTGTGGGATGTTAAGTTTTTATTGTTATACTTCGTGCAGGCAGTTACGTGTTATTATTTTTATTTCTAGCGGGCGGTTAGGTGTTTTTATTTTAATTTATTGTGGGCGGTTACATATTTTCTAGTTATTTTGTTTGGGAGGTTGCTTGTTTTTTTTGTTTTAAGGCTTCGAGTTTGCCTATGCTGCATCTAGGTGGATTCCGAAAATGGCATTTTCGGTTGATTCTTTCACCACCCTGCCATTTTCGGAATCCACCTGGATTCAGATTCTTACACACACAGACACATACATTATATATATATATACCAAAAGTCAGTGGTATAGCACTCTCAAACAAAGTCCGGGGTGCACAGCAAAAGTAGCAAATAATCCCAGAAAGAAGCAGGCACTCTTCGTTTTAAATTTCAAGTTATTTACTTCGTGAAGTTTCGGGGTTTCACCCCCGTCCTCAGAGTTACAGCAAAAGTGACTACAAACAGTGGCATACTTATACCCCTCCCCACACCAATTATATATGCATTTAAACAATAATACAATTATCACAATATCATACAATCACCTACATATCCCCATTGTGCCTCGGCTTGCAGCGGTGCATACCCAGTGCTTCAATCACGTCATCTACAAGGAGATGCCACGCTCTACTGGGTCACACCCCCGGAAGCCGCCAATCACCTACCGGCGCCAACCACAGCAGATACACGTCATCTCAGACGTTGTTTGTGGCTGGAGGCGCAAATGCCGGTGATCGTGTCATCAACACACAAAAAAAGAACCTGTGAAAAAATGAAAACATGTGTGACAATATGTTATTTACAATCAAAATTAAAAACATCAGCAACATTTACCCACATTATCACTAAAAATAACAACTACCAGGATTATGCTAGTACACATGTTAAATGTAGTTCCTCATTATTTCATCATTCAATACATCTAATGTATACAAGCCGCTAATCACAACAGCCAGAATCCACCAAAACCCATTAGGTTAGATTTAAACACATAGGCAAAGGAATGGCAACAAACCTAATGATGAACCCATTAGAAACAGTAAAAATTAAATAAACACATAAATAAAACTAAACCCAGGAGCAACTTTAGAAAAAGAGAAAAACAGAACAGCAAAGAATCAGTCATAATATAGGGATGTATACGGCCCATACAACATCCTAAAGATTACTCAAAAGAAGCACTGCCAGTCCAGCTTCACATTTAAGCCTTTAGGGGTAAGGGTGTCCAATTCATATGTCCATCTAGATTCTTTCTGTAATAAGATGTTGCTCCTGTCACCACCTATTCGAAGGGCAGGGACATGATCTATTAATGTATATCTCAGGTCACAGACATTATGTCCACTCTCCAGGAAGTTGCGAGCCACCGGTTGATCCGATTCTCCCTTTTTAAGAGCCCTTCTGATGGAACTTTTGTGATTGGCCATCTGTATCCACAGGTTATCATTGGTCTTACCCACGTAGAACAAACTACATGGGCAGTGCAGCAAGTAGACCACATAGTTTGTTGTGCACATCATCCTGTGCCTGTGTATATACTTTTTCCTACTTCTTGGGTGATGGAAGAATTTACCCGTTATCAACCCATTGCAGGTGGTACACCCACTACATTTAAAACAACCAGGCTTGATGTCCTCCAGCCATGTCCTGGATGCATAACAATGTACAGGGTCTGTGAGTTGTAGGATATCCTTTAAGGATTTACCTCTCCGGTACCCAACTCTTGGTTCACCCATCCCTTTAAACGGGAGGGCATCCTCCAAACTTAATATCCTCCAATTTTTTCAGGATAGTACTTAAACCATTCTTGTCTGCCGCGTACGTGGTTACAAGGGTCATCTTTTCTTGCTCTATCACCTGTAGCTTCTGGACCTCACCTGAATTCACCTCACTGATGTGTTTCTCCAGTATTCTCTTACGGTAACCCCTTCTCAGGAAGCGCTCCTTCATTTCATTCGTCTGTATTCCTGCTTGACCTATATCTGTATTTTTCCTTTTAACCCTCACAAATTGGGACTTTGGCAGGGCTTTCTTCAGCGCTGGTGGATGGCAACTGGTCGCTTCTAACAGAGAATTCCTGTCAGTGGCCTTCCGGAACAGAGTTGTCCCAAGACCCCCATTGGATTTGAAGATCCTCAGGTCCAGAAACTCAATGCCCTCCTGGCTCCAATTCATCTTGAATTTAAGTGTACTGTGTTCAGCATTTAGTTCATTGAACCAGCTGAGTAGATCCTCCTCATTTCCAGACCAGATCAGTATGAGGTCGTCTATAAACCTCTTAAAATAGACGATCTCCTTCCTCTTAAAGCACTCTGTTCCATGATCCTCGAATTCAGCCATGAAAAGATTCGCGTAAGACCCATCGCCGTTCCCATCAGTTGTTGAAAGTATTGCTGTTCAAACCTGAAGTAGTTCTTCTTCAGACAGGTGTCCAGGAGGTCAAGGATAAATTCTACAGGTGGTCCTATATACGGGTTCCTCAATAGCTGTTTCCTTATAGCCGCGAATCCATCATCATGGGGGATCACCGTATACAGGCTAGTGACATCCAAAGTCACTAGCCATTCATCTCCTTTCAGTTTAATCTTTACAAGTGAATCAATAACATCCTTAGAGTCTTTTATATAGGTCTTCATACTCTGCACATTATGTTGTAGCAAACTATCAATAAAGACAGCCAGTGGTTGCAGTAGTGAGTCGACGGTGGTCTCTCTAAACTCTTATGCACCTTGGGGAGTGTGTAGAAGATGGGTGTCTTTGGATAATCCTTTGTCAGGTAATTCATTGTATCCTGTTTAATGATACCATCCTCCAGGGCTTCCTTCAGGTAATCATTCACCTCCTTTTTAAACCTAGCAGTTGGACCTCTAGGCAATCTGGAATATACAGTCTCATCATCCAATTGTGACAGGATTTCCTTCCTATAGTAGGCATAATCAAGCAAAACAATCGCCCTTACCCTTGTCAGCCTTCCTAACCACTATAGTTTTATCCATTGTCAGTGCCTTTAAAGAGTCCCTTTCTGCTTTAGTGAGGTTGAATCTTACCTGTTGCCTTTGTTCTTTAATCGACTCCTGCATTTCCTTTTCTAGTACTTTGCAAAATGTTTGGATGCTAGGATTATTGCTCCTGGGGTCAAAGGAGCTCTTTCTTTTAAACTCCACCACTTGTTCAGCCCTACTAGGACCAAAGTGTTCTTTTAATCTCAACATTGTTCCAGAGGATGGGTGAACCAAGAGTTGGGTACCGGAGAGGTAAATCCTTAAAGGATATCCTACAACTCACAGACCCTGTACATTGTTATGCATTCAGGACATGGCTGGAGGACGTCAAGCCTGGTTGTTTTAAATGTAGTGGGTGTACCACCTGCAATGGGTTGATAACGGGTAAATTCTTCCATCACCCAAGAAGTAGGAAAAAGTATATACACAGGCACAGGATGATGTGCACAACAAACTATGTGGTCTACTTGCTGCACTGCCCATATAGTTTGTTCTACGTGGGTAAGACCAATGATAACCTGCGGATATGGATGGCCAATCACAAAAGTTCCATCAGAAGAGCTCTTAAAAGGGAGAATCGGATCAACCGGTGGCTCGCCACTTCCTGGAGAGTGGACATAATGTCTGTGACCTGAGATATACATTAATAGATCATGTCCCTGCCCTTCGAAGAGGTGGTGACAGGGGCAACATCTTATTACAGAAAGAATCTAGATGGACATATGAATTGGACACCCTTACCCCTAAAGGCTTAAATGTGAAGCTGGACTGGCAGTGCTTCTTTTGAGTAATCTTTAGGATGGTGTATGGGCCGTATACATCCCTATATTATTACTGATTCTTTGCTGTTCTGTTTTTCTGTTTTTCTAAAGTTGCTCCTGGGTTTAGTTTTATTTATGTGTTTATTTAATTTTTACTGTTTCTAATGGGTTCATCATTAGGTTTGTTGCCATTCCTTTGCCTATGTGTTTAAATCTAACCTAATGGGTTTTGGTGGATTCTGGCTGTTGTGATTAGCGGCTTGTATACATTAGATGTATTGAATGAAGAAATAATGAGGAACTACATTTAACATGTGTACTAGCATAATCCTGGTAGTTGTTATTTTTAGTGATAATGTGGGTAAATGTTGCTGATGTTTTTAATTTTGATTGTAAATAACATATTGTCACACATGTTTTCATTTTTTCACAGGTTCTTTTTTTGTGTGTTGATGACACGATCACCGGCATTTGCGCCTCCAGCCACAAACAACGTCTGAGATGACGTGTATCTGCTGTGGTTGGCGCCGGTAGGTGATTGGCGGCTTCCGGGGGTGTGACCCAGTAGAGCGTGGCGTCTCCTTGTATATGACGTGATTGAAGCGCCGGGTATGCACCGCTGCAAGTCGAGGCACAATGGGGATATGTAGGTGATTGTATGATATTGTGATAATTGTATTATTGTTTAAATGCATATATAATTGGTGTGGGGAGGGGTATAAGTATGCCACTGTTTGTAGTCACAAAAGTGAGTACACCCCTCCCATTTTTGTAAATATTTTATTATATATTTTCATGTGACAACACTAAAGAAATTACACTTTGCTACAATGTAAAGTAGTGAGTGTGTAAATTTGCTGTCCCCTCAAAATACACAGTCATTAATGTCTAAACTGTTGGCAACAAAAGTGAGTACACCCCTAAGTGGAAATATCCAAATTGGGCTCAAAAGTGTCAATATTTTGTATGGCCACCATTATTTTCCAGCACTGCCTTAATCCTCTTGGGCATAGAGTTCACCAGAGCTTCACAGGTTGCCACTGGAGTCCTCTTCCACTCCTCCATGACAACATCACGGACCTGGTGGATGTTAGAGACCTTGTGCTCCTCCACCTTCCATTTGAGGATGCCCCTCAGATGCTCAATAGGGTTTAGGTCTGGAGACATGCTTGGCCAGTCCATCACCAAGTCAGTGGTCATCTTGGAGGTGTGTCATCTTGGAGTTGTGTTTGTCTTTGTACTCCTCACCTGGTTGCCGCCACAGACGCTTGACACCATCTGAACCAAATAAGTTTATCTTGGTCTCATCGGACCACAGGGCATGGTTTCAGTAATCCATGTCTTTAGTCTGCTTGTCTTCAACAAACTATTTGCGGGCTTTCTTGTGCATCATCTTTAGAAGAGGCTTCCTTCTGGGATGACAGCAATGCAGACTAATTTGATGCAGTGTGCGGCATATGGTCTGAGCACTGATAGGCTGACCCCCCACCCCTTCAACCTCTGCAGAAATGCTGCCAGCACTCATACGTCTATTTCCCAAAGATAACCTCTGGATATGATGGTGAGCATGTGCACTCAACTTCTTTGGTCGACCATGGCGAGGCCTGTTCTTAGTGGAACCTGTCCTGTTAAAGCACTGTATGGTCTTGCCTACCATGCTGCAGCTCAGTTTCAGGGTCTTGGCAAACTTCTTATAGCCTAGGCCATCTTTATGTAGAGCAACAATTCTTTTTTTCAGATCCTCAGAGAGTTCTTGCCATGAGGTGCCATGTTGAACTTCCAGTGACCAGTATGAGAGAGTGTGAGAGAGATAACACCAAATTTAACATACCTGCTCCCCATTCACACCTGAGACCTTGTAACACTAACAAGTCACATGACACCAGGGAGAGAAAATGGCTAATTGGCCCAATTTGGACATTTCCACTTAGGGGTGTACTCACTTTTGTTGCCAATGGTTTAGACATTAATGGCTGTGTGTTGAGTTATTTTGAGGGGACAGCAAATTTACACTGTTATACAGTCTGTACACACACTACTTTACATTGTAGCAAAGTGTTATTTCCTCAGTGTTGTCACATGAAAAGTTATAATAAAAACATAAATTGTGCTTACCTGATAATTTCCTTTTCTTCTGATGGAAAGAGGAATGCATCATTACTTTTCATCCCTCAGTCATTTTGCCAAGGAAAAAGGAATAGTAGAAGAAATATCAGGGTGAAAGGTGCCAGAAGAATAATACAATTACGGGTGGGGAGCGGTGGACTCTTTCCATCAGAAGAAAAGGAAATTATCAGGTAAGCATAATTTATGTTTTTCTCCTTAAATGGAAAGAGTCCACAGCTGCATTCATTACAATTGGAAAAACAATACCCAAGCTATAGAGGACACTGAATGCCAAGACGGGAGGGTACAATAGGCAGCCCATACTGAGGGCACTAGGCCTGAACCTCTACCCAATAGAAAACCCCGCTTCGTCCGAAGCTGAGAACATTTTAAAAGGAAAAGCACCAAAGACACTGACTCGCAGTCAGTCCAGAAGCCAAACTAGAGACCGCAAACTGACCCAACTGAGTCAACAGTCCTGCAGGAGACACAGTGTCGCCCATCAGACAGTCCCCCACCACTCATCCCCCACAAATGAAGGAGACACTAGTCGAAACCCCCAAGGGGACAAGGCAAAGGAGAGCCAAAGAACAGGTCCCCTAATACAAAAAAGAACACCTCTAAGAGCTAGCCTAGTTCACAGAGACACAAAGGGGCCCAAACAGGGGAAGGAGGACACACCTATACCAAGCGAAACCCAGGATAATATGAGGCACAGAGACAGAAAAGACGTCTCTCCAACATCCTGCAAGCACAGAATCCAACTGAAGAGGCAAAGTCCTCCAAGTGACTGACCATACAATACCAAAGTATTCGCCATGAAAAAGTGTGTAATACACCCAGGTGAAAAACCCCAAGTTTGAGAACACAGAGTCCATAACAGGATGAAACATAGGGTACTTGCAAGGAAGAAGAAGCAGTCAAGCAAGAAACAGACTGCAAAAGCAACCCCCAGACAGAGGGCACGCTCCAGGCAACCTAAGTCACTGGACCTACACACAGGTCCCAAAAAAGGGGAACACAAAACCTCAATTGATGCCCGCCGAGAAGGGGAGTATACACTCAGAACCCCAAGGAAGAGTAAACCCTCTTCTGAAATCAATGGAGCAAGTTGAAAGGAAAATCTATACCCTAGCAGACTGAGCTAACAGGATAGACTCAATAAGGCTCACACATCCAGAGGAGACTGCGACCCAAACACAGCACCTTAGACCCCTCGGCCATCCTGACCTGCAGACTCATACCCAGCTAGACCAACCCAGCCTTAGGGAACCAAGAAAGGGGAGCAAAAGAATCCCGAAACAGGTACAGAAATGAGCGCAAGGATAGCACAGCCATTTCCACAGAGTACAAGTTCAACCTGACTCCGAAAACAGACAAAAAGGCCATAGACCTAAGGATCTATCAAAATAAAGGCCCAATAAGTCTGACATGGAGCCAGCAAGACCCCAAGGGGAACCAATCGCATCTTTCTACCTCCCATCCAGAAGAAACCCCAAGCAAGGACTCCCTATCACCATGGGGAGGAGAATATCCTCTAAAGGAAAGGGATGATGCCAGAAGGGCAACAACTGTCCTCAAGGCCCAAAATCACCGGCTAATAGGAAGAGAAGTTCCCAACATAGATGTCCTAGAAAAGGACCCCCTACAAGTAGCTTTCCAAGCAGAGGCACAGCCAATCCATTTGCCTGCAGAGCAGGGAATCCACAGGAACACTGGCAAACTGACCAGGGGAATGCAACCCAAAGGCACACCAGAAATTGGATATCCAGCGCCAGCAGTTGGGTATGAACCAACAACCCTTGAGGTGCAAGCCACACAGCTAACCACCAGATGACATGGGTTACTTTGTGGCAAAGAGTAGAAAATACTCAGAAAACCTGGCTAACCATGACCAGGTTAGGTAGATGGACCAAGGACATAGCCCAAGTTCCCACTACCATGGAACACTCCAACCAGCCCTGAGATCCAAGATTCCAAAACCATCCAAGACTGGGTCAGGAAAAAGGCCAAGCAAAGCTTCAGCAACCGGAAGTATCAGGGAGAAAAACAGGTCCGGGCACCTAATAGTTCAGGCAAACCTTACCCTAGAACTAAACACCCCAGCTGGCCAAAAAGCCAGACAATCTGGATAGCGAGAAGAACTCAAAAGGCCCGATCAAAGGAAGGAACCACCCCTAGCTAAAGTCCAATGCTCCAAAGAGCAAGGCTAGAAGTCGTATGAAGATAATTCTCAGAGCCTCAGGACAACCAAGGGATACCTCGAGGTCAAAAAAATCTTACTAACAGGACTAGTCTCTGTATCACCTCTGCACAAGCAGATGACACAAGGAAGAGAAAGGCACTAAGCGTACCCAGCTCCGGAAAAACCCGAGCTAAACAAAGTCTCCGCAGGGAACAACCATCAGCCGGAATCGCAGATCCCTAAAAGGAGATCCAACTCACCCGGAGACAATGGAAGAAGACCCAAAGGTCTCTTATAACTCAGATAGACAGTACACGTCAAAGAGTAAAAGCTGTATCTAGATACACTATAAACAGCTTACACGTACACCTGCAAGGTGTCAAGAGCTGCAACTAGTTTCAATCTGCAAACCTTCCGCATGTTAGACAGCTATCCTGTACAAGCTGTTGGATCAAGCCCAAAAGGACAAACACAGAGGCATAAAAATGAAGGCCAAACCGCTCAACTGCGGTAAGGGGCGTTAAAACATGGGGGAGGAAAACTCTAAGTTCTGATGAAATCAGATGTCAGATAGAGTGACGCAGCAGAAAAACTCCCCTGTCTGGCCATCTATGACTGAAGGCTATAAGGACTGAAACAATCCTTCCCGCCTCACGGACCCACAGGTCCTCTTGAATGCTTAGTTGAACATGACAAACTATGATAACCTGAGCACTTGGCGCTTCTATCGAACCAGTCGAGCAGAACAGCGCCATGTGTCTGAACAGCTGCAAGACCAAACGAACCCAACAGGACCAGCCTGCACCTAGGGTCCTAACTGGCAAGCTGCATAAATTCTCCCTCAGAGGGGAAAAAACAGAAAACAGACATTTTTAACATAGGACTAACATGTCCAAAACAACTTCCGAAGAAATAATAAAGAGCATCAATCCCAGAAGGAAATAAATAAAAGACATCCCATTGGATATAAATAAAATATAAGGCAACCCGGAGGTTAATGCCCAAAAAGACACAGGCCTACCAGCAGGACCAGCCATACAGAGCCCTATCTTTAAAAAATTGGGAAAGATCTCCAACAAATAACAATCAGGAGATTATATGGAAAGAATGAGTTCTGGCCCTGTGCCAACCGAGCCCCTACCGACCTGAGGGTGGCGGTACCTAGTTACCACCGGGGTGGTATATAGTCTAATAGTGTGGAGTCCCTCAGGCGCCTAACTAAGAAGGCAGAGGGGAATAAGATAGGATGATCAGGCCCACGTGGAAAATGCAAAAATAAAATATATAATTTAAAATTTATTACAAACACTCTATATTCACATACTAATACAAATATATCAAATTCATGGATCCATGGTACAAAATACACAATGTAACAATTGAGACAATGATAGTAATGATAAAAAACAATATAAAAGTTAAAATATAAAATCAATGGGCTAATCAGGTTATAATACTATCTAAAATATAAAAAATATAAAAAATTAAAAATCAAAAATCGAAAGTCGTGATGGCAGTATGAATGACAACCTGTGGTGGAGTATATGTTAGAAATCTTCTTTAATGAGTGAGTCTTCTTAATTGTGAAAGAGTCTTAAAAATAAAGTTCATCAGTGATGTATTTAGTTGAAAAAAATCCCCAAATAGTAATGAGTGAAAAAAATGATGAAAAAGTGAGGCAATAAAAATTGAAAATAAAAATTAAAATTCAAAATGTGTCCAACCGAAAAAAATTCAAAGTGTGTCCAACAGTGTAAGAATGTAGTTCAAAGTGTATCCTGCAGTGTGAGACAATAAAACCACAGTAGAAGCAGTGAATGTATATAACTGGAAGTGCTGTCACAAATCCTCTAATGATTTATAAAGTGTCCCAAAGTGATAAAACATCCAAAACGATAACCTATAAAGAAACAAATAAAGACAACATAGCGCAATAACGTCTTCACAGTGATAGTAATGTAGAAATATAGCTTACCAATCAGCCAACGCGTTTCGGCCCGTAATAGGCCTTTATCAAGCTACTCATTACTATCATTGTCTCAATTGTTACATTGTGTATTTTGTACCATGGATCCATGAATTTGATATATTTGTATTAGTATGTGCATATAGAGTGTTTGTAATAAATTTTAAATTTTATATTTTATTTTTGCATTTTCCACGTGAGCCTGATCATCCTATCTTATTCCCCTCTGCCTTCTTAGTTAGGCGCCTGAGGGACTCCACACTATTAGACAATCAGGAGATTACTTTATCCCCACATGTCTAATGAGGTGCACCATTCGAATTAGCAGACTGAAAGTCCCCCTATCTGGTAACGATAGGGTCATTCAATAACTGAAAAACATGGCTGAGCAATATGCGAAAGCGCACAATCCTGTAACGAAAGGCACAACACTCAGGGACAGTTACACCCGCGGGGAACTGTAGATGCCCTCCCCAAGGCGGAAGGCCCGGAAAAATAGGACATAAGCACATTCTCAAAGAAATGTCTGGAATCTGCAGACGAACAATAGCCAACATTATGTGGAAGCAAAAATGTGCTGCAACCTCCGGGGGGAACACGCCACCCTGCATGGAGGAATCAGAAACTGGGTTACCCTCATGTGTAGAAGTATGAATTGGTAGGGAACTCGCCTCTTGGAGGACAGGACCCCCCACAGGTTGATGGCTCAGCAGTCCCTTGATTCACAGAACACCGAGGAACCTGGCGCTCTGAAACGGCACATGGAACAAAACTGGTTGACATGTGTCAACGAGGCCAATCCGGATTTGTCACGGGACACAGAATCTGAAATCAAAATAGTCTCAGTATCAGAATCCTCCTTAACTGGATAGAGGAAATATCAATATGGACTAAAGTATGAAAACAAAAACGGCACCTGACACCCACAATGGCTGGGACACTCACCAACTCCTATGACCAGACCCCTGCGGACTAGAATATCTCCTTTGCCACACAGTCAGGAATGCAGAATTGGGGAACGGAATAGAACCACGCCCGAACACAAGATAGGCCGCGTCACTTCCAAAGGCTTCAAAGTTCAAACCACGAGCCCATAAACATCACACATAAGCACTCTGAATCACATGACAAACATGATTATAAACCCCCCTGTTCAATAACCCCCCTCAGGAGATATTAACCCTCGATTCCAAGATACTAACAGAGACTCACTAAGAATCTTATGTCATATAGTAAGACCTGCAAAGGTGTGTAACCTCTCAGGAGAACATTCACATTACAGTACATTGAAGATAAAGTAAAATGAAATGATCTTACCGGAATCTACGCTGTGGAACAGGAACTTTTAAGTGTGACAAATAGTGGCATCGCCTCCACCATGGACTTGAGAGAAGAAAGCAGGCAGTGGAGTAAAGTTCGACAACGCTGATTGCTTGAGGAGCTGTTAATATGAGTCGGGATGGTTTCGCATAAAGACTTTCCCTGCATCTCCGGACTCTAACTTTCGCCCAGGCTCTCATTGAGAGACTGACAGGACTATTTAAAACTCCTGTCCCATGCGAAGAGTACTACCCTCCATAAGAGACCAAAAATTTTTTAAAAAATTCTGAGACATCTCTGCCAACCTCCTGGGATGAAAGGCAAAGAATGACTGGGGAATGAGGGGAGTGGAAGGAGTATTTAAGCCTTTGACTGGGGTGTCTTTGCCTCCTCCCGGTGGCTAGGTTCTTATTTCTCAAAACTAATGAATGCAGCTGTGGACTCTTTCCATTTAAGAAAATATTTACAAAAATGTGAGGGGTGTACTCACTTTTGTGAGATACTGTATATACAGTATATATATATATATATATATATATATATATATATATATATATAATAACAACATGAAGAAATGCACTCGCTGTGTCTTATAAAAGTAGTATTATTTAATACATCAAATAGTGACGTTTCGGGGTTGTTAGCCCTGTTCTCAGACCGTTACAATACAAACCACAAACAATATTATTTATACATTACCCGCCACCATCACCAGCGAGCAACCGGAAGTGCCCCAGGCGTCCTGCACACAATACTGCGCAGGTCCACCGGTTTCCATAGCAACCGGAAGTAGCTACCCTTTAATGAAACAGACAACAGCATAAGCATAACAAAGAAAAAGATCATAAACGTCTATACAGTGTTAATGTTATTTACACAATCCGCATAAATCTATCAGTCCTATTCAGTATATTGTCATCTGATAAATCATAAGTCATAGCTACCAATCACTGAGGCCTAGATTTAGAGTTTTGTCGGTAAAGACCCGCGTAGCTAACGCAGCTTTTTTTCCCAATGCACCCTTCCAACAACATTGGTATTTAGAGTTGTCTGAGGGGCTGCGTTAGGCTCAAAAAAGGGTGCGTTGAGCCTAACTTAGCTCCACTTCAACCCTCAATACGAGCGTTGCTTACGGTAGCGGTAAGCTGGGAAAATGTGATTGTGCACGATTTCCCCATAGGAAACAATGGGGCCAGGCCCACTAGCCAACTAGTGCCACCAATCAAATTTGTTGTAACAGCATTGTAAATATTTGAAATAAAACCTTTTTTGACTGTGAATCATCAGTCTGCTAGTGCCATTGAATTGCAGTTTCCTGCCTGCCAGCGTGTGTGCCAGGCCCACTTGCCAACTACTGCCACCAATCATATTTGTTATAACAGTATTGTAAATATTTAAAATAAAACCTTTTTTGACTGTGAAACATCAGTCATCTAGTGTAATCTAATTGCAGTTGCCTTCCTCCCAGCGTGTGTGCCAGGCCCACTTGCCAACTAGTGCCACCAATCATATTTGTTCTAACAGTTTTGAAAATATTTAAAATAAAAACTTTTTTGACTGTGAATCATCAGTCTGCTAGTGCAATTGAATTGCAGTTGCCTGCCTGCCAGCGTGTGTGCCAGGCCCACTTGCCAACTACTGCCACCAATCATATTTTTTATAACAGTATTGTAAATATTTAAAAAAAAAAAACTTTTTTGACTGTGAAGCATCAGTCAGCTAGTGTAATCTAATTGCAGTTGCCTTCCTCCCAGCATGTGTGCCAGGCCCACTTGCCAACTAGTGCCACCAATCATATTTGTTATAACAGTAGTGTAAATATTTACAATAAAAACTTTTTTGACTGTGAATCATCAGTTTGCTAGTGCAATTGAATTGCAGTTGCCTGCCTGCCTGCCTGCCAGCCAGCGTGTGTGCCAGGCCCACTAGCCAACTAGTGCCACCAATCATATTTGTTCTAACAGTATTGTAAATATTTGAAATAAAAACTTTTTTGACTGTGAATCATCAGTCTGCTAGTGCCATTGAATTGCAGTTTCCTGCCTGCCAGCGTGTGTGCCAGGCCCACTTGCCAACTACTGCCACCAATCATATTTGTTATAACAGTATTGTAAATATTTTTTAAAAAAAACTTTTTTGACTGTGAAACATCAGTCATCTAGTGTAATCTAATTGCAGTTGCCTTCCTCCCAGCGTGTGTGCCAGGCCCACTTGCCAACTAGTGCCACCAATCATATTTGTTCTAACAGTTTTGAAAATATTTAAAATAAAAACTTTTTTGACTGTGAATCATCAGTCTGCTAGTGCAATTGAATTGCAGTTGCCTGCCTGCCAGCGTGTGTGCCAGGCCCACTTGCCAACTAGTGCCACCAATCATATTTGTTATAACAGTATTTTAAATATTTTAAAAAAAACTTTTTTGACTGTGAAGCATCAGTCATCTAGTGTAATCTAATTGCAGTTGCCTGCCTTCCTCCCAGAGTGTGTGCCAGGCCCACTTGCCAACTAGTGCCACCAATCATATTTGTTATAACAGTTTTGAAAATATTTAAAATAAAAACTTTTTTGACTGTGAATCATCAGTCTGCTAGTGCAACTGAATTGCAGTTGCCTGCCTGCCAGCATGTGTGCCAGGCCCACTTGCCAACTAGTGCCACCAATCATATTTGTTATAACAGTATTTTAAATATTTTTAAAAAAACATTTTTGACTGTGAAGCATCAGTCAGCTAGTGTAATCTAATTGCAGTTGCCTTCCTCCCAGCGTGTGTGCCAGGCCCACTTGCAAACTAGTGCCACCAATCATATTTGTTATAAGAGTAGTGTAAATATTTACAATAAAAACTTTTTTGACTGTGAATCATCAGTCTGCTAGTGCAATTGAATTGCAGATGCCTGCCTGCCAGCGTGTGTGCCAGGCCCACTTGCCAACTAGTGCCACCAATCATATTTGTTATTACAGTAGTGTTAATATTTAAAATTAAAACTTTTTTGACTGTGAATCATCAGTCTGCTAGTGCAATTGAATTTCAGTTTCCTGCCTATCAGCGTGTGTGCCAGGCCCACTAGCCAACTAGTGCCACCAACCATATTTGTTGTCACAGTACTTTTAATATTTAAAAAATAAACATGTTTTACTTTGAAACATCAGTCTGCTTTTTTGTGTCAGGCTCACAGCGTATACTGTGCCCTCTTGCCCAGTGCCACCACTCATAATTTGTTTAATAGTATTGTAAGTGTACATTTAAAAAAAAATGACAGGCAGAGGCAGGCCACCCTGCAGGTGCCATCATGGTCGTGGTGCTGTGATTCCTTTAGACCCTACAAATATGCACATTGTTCAGACGCCAGGAGCCAGGGGGGACGCAAAAAGTTCTGAGGAGGACCTAGTTGAATGGCTAACACAGGACACCCAATCTTCTACAGCTTCCACTCCTAGTCCTAACTTTGACGCACCATCCACCTCCAGCTGTGCTTTGGGCACCTCTCAAGTGACCAGTGCCACTCGCCCACCTGTCGCCACCCCCAACACTAGCACCACAGCCACTTCACTTGATCTGTGAGAGGAGTTATTGACACATCAGTTAGAAGAAATGAGTGATGCCCCACCATCATTGACAGAGGATGTAGATAACAGTGATATGTCTCAGTCAGGCAGCATTACAGACGTGGAGGTATGGTGTGATGATGATGATGATGATGATGTTGTACCCGCTGCTGCTTCCTTTGTTGATGTGTTAGATACAAGTGAAGCGGTTGATGATGATGTGTCCATGGATGTCACGTGGGTTCCCGCTAGAAGAGAAGAAGAAGAGGGGGAAAGTTCAGATGGGGAGACAGAGAGGAGGAGGAGGAGACGAATTGGAAGCAGGGGAGGTCGTTGCAAGGAGCTAGTGGCACAGTCAGGCAGCATGCATCGGCACCCGGGGTCAGCCAGACAGCACGCCGACGCCAATCAATGCATGCTGTTGACACCACCAGAATGCCGTCATCGCAGAGCTCAGCAGTGTGGCATTTTTTTGTGTGTCTGCCTCTGACAACAGCGATGCCATTTGCAACCTGTGCCAAAAGAAACTGAGTCGTGGGAAGTCCAACACCCACCTAGGTACAACTGCTTTGCAAAGTCACATGGTCTCACATCACAAACGCCGATGGGAAAAACACATGAGTAGAAGCAGCACACAAACTCAAAGCCGCCCTCCTCCTCCTGGTCCAGCATCTTCAGCCACATCAACCACTGCTGTCCTCCTTGCCCCCTCTCAACCATCCTCCACTCAGTCTCTCTTACGTAGCAGTTCCTGGTCATCTGCCCACAATCAGGTGTCTTTCAAGGACATGTTTGAGCGTAAGAAGCCAATTTTCAAAAGTCACCCCCTTGCCCGGCGTCTGACAGCTGGCTTTTCTGAACTCTTAGCCCGCCAACTTTTACCATACAAGCTGGTGGAGTCTGAGGCTTTCAAAAAATTTGTATCTATTGGGACACCACAGTGGAAGGTACCTGGCTGAAATTTCTTTTCACAAAAGGCAATCCCAAACCTGTACTCGATCGTGCGAAATGAAGTAATGGCATGTCTGGCACACAGCGTTAAGGCAAGGGTCCATATGACCACTGATAGCTGACAGCATGGAATGCGGGGCTCTGCAGAGGAGTTGGTGACACCGCCAAGACTTGCAGGCAGGCCTGCTGCTACCTCCTCTACTCCTCCTACTCCATCCTCTTCCATAACCTCTTCCTCGGCTGAGTCCTCTTCTGCTGCTGCATCTTGCTCCACATCAACGGCACCCCCCCCAGCTCCCCAGGTACTATTTAACATCCCGGATACGGCAGTGTCACGCCGTCTTCGGGTTGACTTGCCTGAAAGCTGAGAGTCACACCGCACCAGCACTCCTGTCCTCCCTGAACGCACAGGTGGATTAGTCGCTGACTCCGCACCAACTGGAGATTGGCAAGGTTGTTTCTGACAATGGAAGTAATTTGGTGGCGGCATTGAAATTGGGCAAGTTGACGCATATGCCGTGCATGGCACATGTGTGTAATCTGATTGTACAACGCTTTGTGCATAAGTAGCCAGGCTTACAGGACGTCTTGAAGCACGCCAGGAAGGTGTGTGGCCATTTCATGCGTTCCTACATGGCCATGGTGCACTTGTCCGATATCCAGCGTCGAAACAACCTGCCAGTGAGGTGCTTGATTTGCGGCAGCCCGACACGTTGGAATTCAACACTCCTAATGTTCGACCGCCTGCTCCAACAAGAAAAAGCAGTTAATGAGTATTTGTATGACCGGGGTGCTAGGACAGCCTCTTGGGAGCTGGGGATTTTTTTGCCAAATTACTGGACGCTCATTCGCAATGCCTGTAGGCTCATGCGTCCTTTTGAGGAGGTGACAAACTTTGTCAGTTGCACCGAAGGCACCATCAGCGACATCATACCATTTGTTTTCTTCCTGGAGCGTGCCCTGTGAAGAGTTCTGGATCAGGCCATAGATGAGCGTGAAGAGGAAGAGTTGTGGTGTCAATCACCACCAGAAACAGCCTTATCAGCATTGCTTGCTGGACCTGTGGCAATGCAGGAAGAGGATTGTGAGGAAGAGGAGTCAGAGGAGGAATGTGGCTTTGAGGAGGAGGAGGGGGAAGACCAAGCACAACAGGCATCCCAGGGTGCTCGTTGTTGTCACCTATCTGGTACCCGTGGTGTTGTACGTGGCTGGGGGGAAGAAGATACCTTCAGTGACATCAGTGAGGACGAGGAGCGGGACATGATTAGCTCGGCATCCAACCTTGTGCAAATGGGGTCTTTTATGCTGTCGTGCCTGTTGAGGGACCCTCGTATAAAAAAGCTGAAGGAGAACGACCTGTACTGGATGTCCACGCTACTAGACCCCCCGTATAAGCATAAAGTGCCTGAAATGTTACCAAATTCCCGCAAGTTGGAAAGGATGGAGCATTAAAAAAATAAATTAAAAACTATGCTTTACACAGCGTATAAGGGTGATGTCACAGCACAACGGGAATCTAACAGGGGAAGAGATGAAAGTAATCCTCCTCCTCCTCCCACGACCACCTGACATGTTGTTGATGGAGGACATGCGGACCTTTTTAACTCCTATGCATCGCCAGAGCCTTTCGGGATCCAGCCTCAGAGAAAGACTCAACCGACAGGTAGCAGACTACCTAGCATTAACTGTGGATCTCGATACTCTGAGGAGCGATGGACCCCTTGACTACTGGGTATGCAGGCTTGACCTGTGGCCTGAGCTATCCCAATTTGCAATCGAACTTCTGGCCTGCCCCACTTCAAGTGTCCTGTCAGAAAGGACCTTCAGTGCAGCAGGAGGTTTTGTCACTGAGAAGAGAAGTCGCCTAGGTCAAAAAAGTTTTGATTATCTCACCTTTATTGAAATGAATGAGGGATGGATCCCGAAGGGATTGACATTGGGCGATGCATTTGAGTAAAAAAGGCCTGATGATGAGATGAGCTGCCTTGGGCTACAAATGGTACACATGCTGGCTTTTTTTTTTCTTATAATGCAGGATGACTTGCGTGACATCCGCCAACAACTAGTGTTCAAGCCACAAGGTTTTAGGGCACTTTCTAACTGTTTTACAAACATCAATTTTTCTGGCCGCTGCTACAGCAGCGGCTGCAACAATACCAAATTTGTACATGACTAATTTTTCTGGCCTCTGCTGCTGCACTGTGGCTTCAAAACTCAAAGCAAAAAAAAAGGCACATAACAGTGATTAAACTGTTAAGAATAGTTCTACTTAACACACCACTCATATCTGGTGGCACAGTACATTGCATGCGCAGTGCCCCAAATTTGAAGTAGGAGGACCGACCAAGCATCTTTTTCCATCTCTTGGTTCCGAAAAATTATCTCCGGGTTCCATCGATGCCATACCTGTACTCTATTGTGCAAAAGGATGGCATATGTGGTGTTTCATGCTGTTGTGCCTGTTTTGGGTCGTGGGCCATCGTATAAAAAGGCTGAAGGAGAACGACCTGTACTGGGTGTCCAAGCACGTTTTTTGATCAATATTCATGGTTCCTCTAAATTATCTCCGGTTTCCTCAAATCACTGCCATACCTGTACTCTATTGTGCAAAAGGATGGCATGTGTGGTGTTTCATGCTGTTGTGCCTGTTGAGGGTCGTGGCCCATTGTATAAAAAGGCTGAAGGAGAACGACCTGTTCTGGGTGTCCAAGCATATTTTTTGTTCAATATTCCCGGTTCCTCTAAATTATCTCCGGGTTCCTCAAATCAATGCCATACCTGTACTCGATTGTGCAAAAGGGTGGCATATGTGGTGTTTCATGCTGTTGTGCCTGTTGAGAGTCGTGGCCCATCGTATAAAAAGGCTGAAGGAGAACAACCTGTACTGGGTGTCCAAGCACATTTTTTGTTCAATATTCCCGGTCCCTCTAAATTATCTCTGGGTTCCGCAAATCAATGCCATACCTGTACTCGGTTGTGCAAAAGGGTGGAATATGTGGTGTTTCATGCTGTTGTGCCTGTTGAGGGTTGTGGCCCATCGTATAAAAAGGCTGAAGGAGAACGACCTGTACTGGGTGTCCAAGCACATTTTTTGTTCAATATTCCCGGTTCCTCTAAATTATCTCTGGGTTCCTCAAATCAATGCCATACCTGTATTCGATTGTGCAAAAGGGTGGCATATGTGGTTTTTCATGCTGTTGTGCCTGTTGAGGGTCGTGGGCCATCTTATAAAAAGGCTGAAGGATAACGACCTGTACTGGGTGTCCAAGCACATTTTTTGTCCAATCATGTTTCTTTTTAAATTTCCCGGTTCCTAAAAATTATCTCCGGGTTTCTAAAATCAATGCCATACCTGTTCTCTATGTTCAAAAGGATGGCATATGTGCTCTTTCCTGCCGTTGTTTCTCTTGAGGGTCCTGGACCCTCTTATAAAAAGGCTGAAGGAGAACGAAGTGTACTGGGTGTCCAATCTTTTTTTTATTCAATTTCCCGGTTCCTAAATATTATCTCCGGGTTTCTCAAACCAATGCCATACCTGTACTCTATTGTTCAAAAGGATGGCATATGTGGTGTTTCCTGCTGTTGTTTCTGTTGAGGGTCCTGGACCCTCTTATAAAAAGGCTGAAGGAGAACTACGTGTACTGGGTGTGTCCAATCATTTTTTTTTGTTCAATTTCCCGGTTCCTAAAAATTATCTCCGGGTTTCTAAAATCAATGCCGTACCTGTACTCTATTGTTCAAAAGGATGGCATATGTCCTCTTTCCTGCTGTTGTTTCTGTTGAGGGTCCTGGACCCTCTTATAAAAAGGCTGAAGGAGAACTACGTGTACTGGGTGTGTCCAATCATTTGTTTTGTTCAATTTCCTGGTTCCTAAAAATTATCTCCGGGTTTGTAAAATCAATGACGTACCTGTACTCTATTGTTCAAAAGGATGGCATATGTCCTCTTTCCTGCTGTTGTTTCTGTTGAGGGTCCTGGACCCTCTTATAAAAAGGCTGAAGGAGAACGACGTGTACTGGTGTCCAGTCATTTTTTTGGTTCAATTTCCTGGTTCCTAAAAATTATCTCCGGGTTTCTAAAATCAATGCCATACCTGTACTCTATTGTTCAAAAGGTTGGCATATGTCCTTTTTCCTGCTGTTGTTTCTGTTGAGGGTCCTGGACCCTCTTATAAAAAGTCTGAAGGAGAACAACGTGTACTGGGTGTCCAATCATTTTTTTGGTTCAATTTCCCAGTTCCTAAAAATTATCTCCGGGTTTCTAAAATCAATGCCATACCTGTACTCTATTGTTCAAAAGGATGGCATATGTGCACTTTCCTGCTGATGTTTCTGTTGAGGGTCCGGGACCCTCTTATAAAAATGCTGAAGGAGACCGAAGTGTACTGGGTGTCCAATCATGTTTCTTTTTAAATTTCCCGGTTCCTAAAAATTATCTCTGGGTTCCTAAAATCTATGCCATACCTGTACTCTATTGTTCAAAAGGATGGCATAGGTGGTGTTTCCTGCTGTTGTTTCTGTTGAGGGTTCTGGACCCTTGTCTGAAAAGGCTGAATGAGAACGAAGTGTACTGGTTGTCCAAGCATCTTTTTCCATCTCCCGGTTCCTAAAAATTATTTCCGGGTTCCTAAAATGGATGCCATACCTGAACTGGATTGTTCAAAAGGATGACATATGTGGTGTTTCATGCTGTCGTTTCTGTTGAGGGTCCGGGACCCTCATATAAAAAGGCTGAAGGAGAACGAAGTGTACTAGGTGTCCAAGCATGTTTTTTTGTTCAATTTCCCGGTTCCTAAAAATTATCTCCGGGTTCCTAAAACCGATGCCATACCTGTACTCTTTTGTTCAAAAGGATGGCATAGGTGGTGTTTCCTGCTGTTGTTTCTGTTGAGGGTTCTGGACCCTTGTCTAAAAAGGCTGAATGAGAACGAAGTGTACTGGTTGTCCAAGCATCTTTTTCCATCTCCCGGTTCCTAAATTTTTTTTCCAGGTTCCTAAAATGGATGCCCTACCTGAACTGGATTGTTCAAAAGGATGGCATATGTGGTGTTTCATGCTATTGTTTCTGTTGAGTGTCCGGGACCCTCGTATAAAAAGGCTGAACGAAGTGTACTGGGTGTCCAATCATGTTTCTTTTTAAATTTCCTGGTTCCTAAAAATTATCTCCGGGTTCCTAAAACCGATGCCATACCTGTACTCTATTGTTCAAAAGGATGGCATAGGTGGTGTTTCCTGCTGTTGTTTCTGTTGAGGGTCCTGGACCCTCTTATAAAAAGGCTGAAGGAGAACGAAGTGTACTGGGTGTCCAATCATGTTTTTTTTTAAATTTCCCGGTTCCTAAAAATTATTTACGGGTTCCTAAAATCGATGCCATACCTTACTCTATTGTTCAAAAGGATGGCATAGGTGGTGTTTCCTGCTGTTGTGTCTGTGGAGGGTCCGACTCCTGGACCCTCGTCTACAAAGGCGGAAGGAGAACGACCTGTACTGGGTGTCCAAGCACGTTTTTTGTTCAATATTCCCGGTTCCTCAAAATTATCTCCGGGTTCCTCAAATCAATGCCATACCTGTACTCTATTGTGCAAAAGGATGGCATATGTGGTGTTTCATGCAGTTGTGGCTGTTGAGGGTCGTGGGCCATCGTATAAAACGGCTGAACGAGAACGACCTGTACTGCCTTGCTGCTCCTTTTAGGCAGGCCAGCTCTTTGCATACATGCCCACAAACTCTTTAACAGATGCCTCTTTTAGGGAGAGGTGCAGCCATAATGCAGGGTCAGAACCTCTGTCTGCAACTGGTATACTTGATTGTGCAAAAGGAAGTAACCTTACCATGGTTCCCTGACCGCACGTCTTGATGAAAGTGATAAGAATAGTACTACTTTACACAACCTAGTTAGCCATGGGTCCCAGTCCAAGACCGCATGTCTTGTTGTTTTATTTGGTGCGGCTAATCATGCAGGCCATATAGACCTCCCACCATTAGGGGTTGTAACAGGTATTAAACTAATAAGAACAGTACTACCGGAATAAACCTAGTTAACATGGTTCCAAGAGCGCAGGTTTTATTGTTGTACTTTGTTAGGCTAATCATGATGGCCATGTAGACCTCCCCCGAGAGGTGGGAGTAACAGGGATGAAAGTGCTAAGAATAGTACTACTTTACACAACCTAGTTAGCCATTGGTCCCAGTCCAAGACTGCATGTCTTGTTGTTTTATTTGGTGCGGCCAATCATGCAGGCCAGATAGACCTCCCACCATTAGGGGTTGTAACAGGTATTAAACTAATAAGAACAGTACTACCAAAATAAACCTACTTTACATGGTTTCAAGAGCCCAGATTTTATTGTTGTACTTTGTTAGGCTAATTATGATGGCCATGTAGACCTCCCCCGATAGGTGGGAGTAACAGGGATGAAAGTGCTAAGAATAGTACTACTTTACACAACCTAGTTAGCCATGTGTCCCAGTCCAAGACCGCATGTCTTGTTGTTTTATTTGGTCCGGCTAATCATGCAGGCCATATAGACCTCCCACCATTAGGGGTTGTAACAGGTATTAAACTAATAAGAACAGTACTACTTAACACAACCTAGTTACCATGGGTCCCAGACCGCATGTCTTGTGGTTATATTTGGTGAGCGTAATCAGGCAGGCCGTATAGACCTCCCCCGATAGGGGGAGTTACAGGGATTAAAGTGCTAAGAATAGTACAACTTAACACAAACTAGTTAACATGGGTCCCAGACCGCATGTCTTGTTGTTATATTTTGTCAGGATAATCAGGCAGGCCATATAGACCTCCCCCGATAGGTGGAGTAACAGGGATTAAAGTGCAAAGAATAGTACTACTAAATATAACCTAGTTACCATGGGTCCCAGACCGCATGTTTAATTATTATACTTTGTCAGGGTAATTATATAATCTAACAAATCTATCTATTTATCTTCTATCGATTCTATCAATCTATGTATATCTATCTATCAAATCTATCTATCTTGTGTCCGGACTGTTTTGAGACAGCCACTTGTGTTTTTGACATATTTGAAGTAGGAGGACAGACCAATCACAGGAATTAAACTGCTAAGAATAGTACTACTTAAGAAAACCTAGTTATACCAGTACCACCATGGGTCCCAGACCGCATGTTTGGTTGTTATACTTTGTCAGGGTAATCATGCAGGCCATATAGACCTCCCCCGATAGGGGGAGTTACAGGGATGAAAGTGCTAAGAATAGTACTACTTAACAAAACCTAGTTACCATGGGTCCCAGATCGCATGTCTTATTGTTATATTTTGGTAGGGTAATCATGCAGGCCATATAGACCTCCCCCGATAGGGGGAGTTACAGGGATGAAAGTGCTAAGAATAGTACTACTTAACACAACCTAGTTACCATGGGTCCCAGACCGCATGTTTTGTTGTTATACTTTGTCAGGGTAATCATGCAGGCCATATAGACCTCCCTTGATAGGGGGAGTAACAGGGATTAAAGTGCTAAGAATAGTACTACTTAACACAACCTAGATACCATGGGTCCCAGACCGCATGTCTTATTGTTATATTTCGGTAGGGTAATCATGCAGGCCATATAGACCTCCCACGATAGGGGGAGTTACAGGGATGAAAGTGCTAAGAATAGTAATAATATAAACACAACCTAGTTACCATGGGTCCCAGACCGCATGTTTTGTTGTTATACTTTGTCAGGTTAATCATGCAGGCCATATAGACCTCCCCCGATAGGGGGAGTAAGAGGGATTAAACTACTAAGAACAGTACTACTTAACACAACCTAGTTACCATGGGTCCCAGACCGCATGTTTGGCTGTTATACTTTGTCAGGGTAATCATGCAGGCCATATAGACCTCCCCAGATAGGGGGAGTAACAGAGATTAAAGTGCTAAGAATAGTACTACTTAACACAACCTAGTTACCATGGGTCCCAGACCGCGTGTCTTGTTGTTATACTTTGTCAGGGTAATCATGCAGGCCATATAGACCTCCCCCGATAGGGGGAGTAACAGGGATTAAAGTGCTAAGAATGGTACTACTTAACAAAACCTAGTTACCATGGGTCCCAGACCGCATGTCTTATTGTTATACTTTGTCAGGGTAATCATGCAGGCCATATAGACCTCCCCCGATAGGGGGAGTAACAGGGATTAAAGTCCTAACAATAGTACTACTTAACACAACCTAGTTACCATGGATCCCAGACCGCATGTTTTATTATTATACTTTTTCAGGGTAATTATATATCTATCAAATCTATCTATTTATCTTCTATCGATTCTATCTAACTATCAATCTATGTATATCTATCTATCAAATCTATCTATCTCATGTCCGAAGTGTTTTGAGACAGCAACTTGTGTTTTTGACAAATTTGAAGTTGGAGGACAGACCAATCATCTTCTTCCATCTCCCTGTTCCGAAAATGCAGGCCATATAGACCTCCCCCGATAGGGAGAGTAACAGGTAGTATTAACTGCTAAGAATAGTACTACTTAACACACCACGGGTCCCAGACCGCATGTCTTATTGTTATACTTTGTCAGGGAAATTATATATCTTTCAAATCTATCTATTTATCTATCAAATCTATCTAACTATCAATCGTATCTATCAAATTTATATTGCAACTATTGATCGATGTAATTCGTATCTATAAAATGTATATTGCATCTTTTGATCGATGTAATTCATTTCTATCAAATGTATATTGCATCTTTTGATCGATAACATTCGTATCTATCAAATGTATATTGCATCTTTTGATCTATGTAATTTGTATCGATCATATGTATATTGCATCTATTGAGCTATGTAATCTATGTATCTATCAAATCTATCTATCTAGTGGTTGTGCAAATGGACTGTTTGCGGTTGTTTGCGGTGCGTTACACTTGGAGTTTGGTCTGTCACTGTGAAGCAGGCGTAACCCTTACACTACCTGATCGATACGACATCATAACTGATGTTTTAAAGCACGTTATTGCAAACAATTTAGGAATGTTAGGTGATTTAGGCCCTTTATGGGTTAAAAGCAGACTCTGCATCAACTATGTAATTTTCCATGGGAGTTTTGCCATGGATCCCCCTCCAGCATGCCACAGTCCAGGTGTTAGTACCCTTGAAACAACTTTTCCATCACTATTGTGGCCAGAAAGAGTCCCTGTGGGTTTTAAAGTTCGACTGTCCATTGAAGTCAATGGAGGTTCCTCCGTTTCGCAAAAAGTAGCGGAAGTTCGAGTCCGCCGTTCGCGAACCGAAATTTTTAAGTTTGCGACATCACTATTTACCATTAGGAATTACGTACAATAACAACATCATTAGAACAGATTACAGCTGTCACTTTCTGGGAAGGAATAAAAAAGTAATCTCCAGTTGTGGTGAGTAAAGTGACCTTTATTTTACATACAGGGTCCAATATAACAAAGCAACGTTTTGGGCTAACAATAAGCCCCTTTTCAAGCTTGACATTAAGTGAGTATAACAATGTTTAAATAGCGCTAATGGCGCCAAACAAATGTGATACATGCATAAATATTGCCATCTAGTGGTCAAAAATAAATACTGCATTTGAAGATATTTTCTATACAAAAAATTGTTACATAATATGTGCTACAAAATTTAACAGTAAGAATATCCACTAAACTAAACTTTCTTTCTGGGAAGGAACAACAATGCTATACTGCTTTATACAAGTCAGCATATGTGGGAGACAATCACAATATATACGTATATATGTACATAACACGCATCACACAGCCACAAAGCACACATTTATATTTTTAATCAGCACACAATAACAATGTAGTAAAATACAACAGCAGAATGAGGATTTGATAACTAGACAGGCAGGTTGCTAATATGATGACATCATTAGAAGCTTCAACCATACACATTAGAGCTTTAGGACTGTACCGCCCCTTTCAGAAGTTTACCACTCAATACTACAATACTACATATACGTAAACGACAGTTTGGAACATCATTATTAGGGCGATTTTAAAGGGACGCATACAATATTGACATCTTGCCAATCACTTATATATACAATACTACAGATGTCAGCCGGAAGATCGTCATTATTATTGTGATTTTAAAGGGATGCGTACAATATTGACATCTCGCCAATCACTTACATAAACAATATTATAGATGTCAGCTGTTACTTTATCGTTTACAAACAATATTGCAGCAACATTGATCTATCAGATTCTATGCCATTATACAAAAGTATGCACTTTCATTCATGTTAGCACGGATGTGTGTTTTTTACAATAAGATTGCGTTGATTAAGTATTTATTACGCATATGAACAAACATTACAAGGATGCACTGTATATGTTATATTTTACACTTTCACATTGAGATTCATTGGGGGAAAACAACATTTCAGCAAACACCTAAAAAAACTCGCCCACTTTGAAAGCATTCGCGCCGCTCACATACAAACAAGTGTATACAATCAGCAATCATTACGAACACGCTACCATTGGACTAATTGCACTATAAATCCCCAAAAAAATATGGCCAAAGCGTCCCTTGTGATCGACATTGTATCAAATCGCTTTTGTGTTTTTGCATACCTTGTTACTCCTTGTGCATTTGCTCTGTTGTTTGGCTTTGTGCTGCTTAGCTTGGCAAATATGGATGATGCTCAGTTAGCTGCTGCTGGTGCTGCTGCACAAGTAGTGTTCAATAGAATCAGACGGGCTCAGCGGCTCCAAGAGAGACAAAGGGCTCATTTGGTTCGAGGTCCTCGTGTTCATACGGTGAGACCCACCTTGGACAACATGAGTGACTTTGAGGTTTATGACAAGTATAGGCTCAAACACGAACAGCTCATTGGCCTTTATGATGTTCTTAGACCTCGTATGGAGCCACGTAGATGTATGGCAACGGCAATCCCTGGTATGAACAAGATGCTTAGTTGTATACACGTCCTGGCCTCCGAGAGTTTTCAATATGGAGAAGGGTACATGCATGGGCTTGCCCAGGGTACTTCCTCTGTGGTTTTTGACAACTTTCTGGACGCCATGATACGAGTCAGTAAGCGTTACATAGGATTCCCTCAGAATGATGGTGATTGGAGGCGCCTGAAGAAGAAATTCTTTGCTATCGCTCGAATGCCCAATGTCTTGGGAGCAATAGATTGCACCCACATTGCGCTGCGTGCTCCACAACATGACTTGCCCTTCCAAAATCGCAAACACTTCCATAGTCTCAACGCGCAGTTTGTTTGTGACGCACGTATGCGGATTATGCAGGTGTGTGCGAATTTCGGCAGGGCTTGTCATGATGCCCACATCTTCAGACAGTCATCCCTGTGGCGGCAGTTTGAGGACAGAGAGTTTCCACCTGGGTGGCTCGTTGGTGAGTACTTGTGCACAGCATAGTTAATTAGTTAGACAATTGCCCCTGTAGTATTACAAAACAGTTGTGTTTGTGTAATGTGCAAAATGTGCAGCTCTAGGATGCAATTTAACCATTTAATTGTCTTTCCGCAAATGTCTAGTTTTAGTTCAAAACAGATATGTAGCATGTCTTAGCTTAAATGGTCTGATAGAGAATACAATTTAACCGTTTTTTTTTTTATTTTAGCAAATGTCTGGTTTAAGCGAAATACGCATATGTAGCATGTCTTAGCTTAAAGGGCCACTAAACCCAAAATCTTTCTTTCATGATTCAGATAGAACATACAAATTTAAACAACATTACAATTTACTCCTATTATTTATTTTGCTTCATTTTTTAGATATCCTTATTTAAAAAAAAAAGCAATGCACATGGGTGAGCCAATCGCATGAGGATTCTATGTGCAGCAACCAATCAGCAGCTACTGATCATATCTAGATATGCTTTTCACGCAGGGCCGCCACTAGAAATTTTGGGGCCCCTGACTTAACCATTGATCAGCCCTCTTCCCCCCCCCCCCCCCTTTGACATGTGCAATTTTTGACCAAGTGACTAAAACGTATATATGCACTTTATTCTTAAGTGTCTATTTAAACTTGGAAATGTTGTAAAGGTAGTAACATAAAAACACACAGGCACACTCATACACTGAAACACACACACACTCACACATAAGGATTCACATATACACACTCTAGCACACAAAGAAACACACTCAGACACAGACACCCAAATAGACACTCAGCACTTGTTTACATTGACCTGACAAGTAATGAGGTAGACTTCAGCTTTGTAAAAAAAGGAGATTTAGAAAACAAAATATGGAGTTCTGATTAAATTTTTGTAAAGGAAGATGCCACCAGCATGCAGTGGCTGAAAGGAAGGGCGATGAACTGCCTAAACAATAATTTAAAGGTTATATGGTGGATTAGGTGACTTCCGTAAAGGTCTCATTAGTCTCAAAGTCTGTAGAAAGATGTGAATAATCAGTAGTAAGGTCAAAATGTCCTAAAAAGGAACAGACAATGGACACACACACAAACTCAAACTTGCACATACACCCAAGGAAACACTGACAGAGACAGCCTCAGAAAACACACAAATACACACACACACACAGACACCCACAGAAATAACACAAAGACATACACACACCCTCACGGAGACACCCACAGAAAACTCACACCATTACAGAGACATCCACAGAAAACACAGATATACATACATACATACACACACACATCCTCACAGAGACATCCACAGAAAACACAGACATACACACCCAACCTCACAGAGGCATCCAGGGAAAATACACAAAGACAAAACATACACACACCCTCACAGAGACACCCATAGAAAAAGCTCAAAGACATATGCACACACCCTCACAGACATCCACAGAAAATGCACAAAGACATACACACCCACTCTCACAGAGAGACCCACAGAAAAAAAAACACATACACACTCATAGAGACACAAAACAAAGCACAAAGACATAAACACAGACACCCACAGAAACACTCACAGGAGGAAACATTTATGCACCTTGCATCCCCTAAATCAACAGTGTGTGACATGCATGATATATATATATATATATATATATATATATATATATATATATATATATATATATATGCCAAAAGGGCACCTACCATTTGTGTATTGAGGGGGAAACATTTCTGCATGGTTTTAAATATAGAATTTCTATAGCATTGTAAAATAATCATAAATACACTGCTGCTAAAAAATGTGTTTTTATGGACCCCTGGCCCCACCATACAACTAATACCACACTGAAGTTACAATCCGAAATTGCACAAAGAAATAAAAAAAAAATGCTAATTAAGTCCTACCTCCTCTGCAAATGAAAGTGATCTGCCATCTGACTCAGGCACACACTGTACAAACAGAGTGCCAAGTCTGTCTCACACTGTGCATAGTGGTTTAGTGCACACTCAGAAATCCTCTCAAATGCTAATACTTTACTCCTTGTAATAACATTTCCCATGCTCAATTAGCACTCTGCTGTAGTACCCACTGGTGGCTGCCAAAATTTAAAAAAAAATATTTATTATTTTTAGTTCTTGCCTCATGGCCCCCCCCCCCTGGCCCATTGGGCCCCTGACAGGAGTCCCCCCTGTCACCCCCTGATGGCGGCCTTGCTTTTCAGCAAAGAATATCAAGAGAATAAAACCAATTAGATAATAGAAGTAAATTAGAAAGATGTTTAAAAATGCATTGTCTTTCTAAATCATGAAAGAAAAAAATGTGGGTTTCATGTCCCTTTAAATGGGCAGATAGAGAATGCAATTTAACCATGTGATTGTCTCTTTCCGCAAATGTCTAGTTTTAGTTCAAATCAGATATGTAGCATGTCTTAGCTTAAATGGCCAGATAGAGAATGCAATTTAACCATTTTGGTTTTTATTTAGCAAATGTCTGGTTTATGCAAAATACGCATATGTAGCATGTCTTAGCTTAAATGGGCAGATAGAGAATGCAATTTAACCATGTCATTTTTTCTTTCCGCAAATGTCTAGTTTTAGCTCAAAACAGATATGTAGCATGTCTAAGCTTAAATGTGCAGATAAAGAATGCGATTTAAACATATAATTCTTTTTTAAGGAAAATGTTTATTTTAGGGGATTTTCGTGTACACAAATGAAAAGTATTTTAATATAATAATTACACATAAATTATTTGTCATTTTGTTATGTTCATTATTTATAGGTGATTCTCGTTACATGAGCCGGCCTTGGCTCATTATGCCTATACGCAACCCCACTAACGAGGCCCAGGAACGCTATAATAGGGTGCACAAGCGGACTAGGGCTGTAGTGGAGAGGATGTTTGGGCTCTTCAAAATGAGACTAAGATGCCTGGACAGGTCTGGAGAAGCCCTCCAATACAGCCCTAGTAAGGTGGCGAAGATCGTTATAGCCTGCAGCGTCCTGCATAAAATTGCACAGCGGGCTGGGATGCTGCAGGCCGTCCAGGCTCAATGTCAGAGCAAACATCATCAACCGCCACTTCAGACGGTAAATAATAGAAGTTAGATTGGAGTATTACGGATATGTGTGAATTCTAGGGAAATGAGAAGTAGAGAATTGTGCAAACATGTTAGGATTGTTCATCAAATTATTATAATAATTTATTTTGATCATTATAGGTGATGCTCCTGACATTGGGTCCTGTAATGACTTCAGCTGGTAAGTATAAATAATCTATGGACTGTGGCTGGCAGGAATTTGGCACAATCACCCATCATATGGCATACATTTTACAAACTAGTATTTAGTTTACACATTTCTAGAAATTTGGATACTCAGAAAGGGATCCTCTAGCAAGACTATATGCTTCAAAGTCATATTCAAAGTCACACATCAGAGGTTAGGTCTGCACAATGTATGACTCATCTTCACACTTGATTGATAGAACATAACACAAGATTCTACACATGCTTAGTAAGCTAGTGATAGAAATAGTTTCAGAAATGGGGGGGGGTGCAGAACTAATTCACACACTTCTATTAATAATTTTATTTTCACTTTTTCGGCCATTAGGGAGATGACTTCATCTAAAGACTGAAAGTGAAGAATTCAAGACTGAAAGTGACGAATTCAAGCCTGAAAGTGAAGAATTCAAGACTGAAAGTGAAGAATTCAAGACTGAAAGTGAAGAATCCCAGATTGAAAGTGATGAATACCAATGTGATCATGTCCTTTCAAAGACCATACATCCAGATTAGTTTGAACAATGTATGCTAGTTAAGAATCACAGGAGGAAGAATGTTAAAAGAATTAGAAATAGATAAATGTCCTATATAAGAATATGTTTATTTTACATACATTACCCCTACTTTGTGCTAGAGAGGACTCACATTCTGACCAATCAGACAAAGGAATACATTCTATAGTGGATATAGAGGTATATTATTTGAAGGGACATGAAATATTACATTCAATTTTGTTCAGCTTACAATATAAATTGATTTTTATAATGTGATATGCATTATTTTGTCTAATTTAAAATGCTAATGTTTAATTCTAAGATTGATTAGACAATATAATGGTATTTCTAATTATGGATAGATATAGATTTCATGTCTGAACCTTTTTTTTTTAATATCAAGACCAAAAAAATACATGTTAGAGCATAGACACAAGATAATTTAACAACTATTCGATTTAATGAATATTTTAAGACATGTGTTCATGAAATAACTAATGTTTATAATATTTTTCTTTCTTTTTCAGAGTTTCAACTGTGATGATTTTTTTTTTTTAAGAAATGTTATTTATTTTCTTGTCAATAAATGTATTTTCATACTATATTGTCTATTTTTTGTATTAAAATACATATTCTTAGAGACAAAACTCTATCACAGTAAGATAAGAAGAAATATATCCATCTAATCTGACAAGTAAACCAAATATTACTCCCATGACTGTTAGTCATCAATTTGACAAGCACATGCCAGATATAAAATAGAATAATTTTGGTTAATTTATTGAATGTAAAATATCAACACAGCTTATTCAGATAATGTTAAAGTCAAGTATCTTTCAACAATTTAATTTGGACTTAAATACATCTATGCTTTTATTGTGTGATTTATTGTAATATTCCTTTAAGTATACTCCTCCCATCAACTTCCTCTCCCTATTTAAAGCACTTCTCTGCACATACAAACTGCCTGTTAATTGAAGTGGTTTGTCACTCAGACTACTCGATCCTGAGCTTAAGCAAATTTCTTTAAGTTTTCCTTACAGGTCCTTCTTGGAAAAGTTATAGTGATCAACAGCTATCTCTAGTAGAGCCTGAATCTACTAAAGCAAGTATTTACCTTTTTCTCTCGGATTCAACTAAAATCCTTGCAGGTCTGTCTTCATGCCGCACAAACAGCTGTTGCATTGAACGGAGCAGCGAATACCGGAAGTAAGTCACGCTCACACCCCTCTCGGCTTCACTCTCCAATTCAGCCTGTCGCAGGTAAGACGCTCTGCTCTGAAGCAGCCGGAACAACGCCATACAATCACGAGTAAGGTAAATTGCACTCTGTATAATCCTTAGCAATTACTTGAACTGTGCAACCAATTTACCTTTAAGACTGAGATACCTTTATATCTGTGATTCGTTACCCATCTACCTAAACTATTAGTACCACTCAAGTGAACTCTAATACGGCATCACTGGACTTTGTATATATTTATTTTATTGCGTGTGTGAGTGTGTGAAGATGAATGGGGAAATCGTCGCTATTAAATATTAAGGATTAACACCTTTTGTACTGAATTATCGTTTCTCTCTACATATGAAACACTCTCTGTTGCTCATATCATCAAAGAACCAAGTTCAAGGTTTATAGCTTATCCTTACTGAAGTCATATATTTCAGAATATACAAGCCTGTATCTGAAAGTATGAACTTTATTTCTGAATAATAAGCTCACTGTTTTTGTTCTCCTTTACAAGAAAGAAGTACTTGAGACAATAAACAAAAGAGCAACAGTTCTATATATTAAAGTGACAAGAATATTACAGAATTAACAGGCCAACTACTCTGCTATTAATATTAGTTTAACCATGGATCCACAGGAGATTAAGAATGAATTCTCCAACATCCATCAGAAATTGGATTATCTTGCCCATGGTTTAACTGAAGTACAGGCAGAGAATACTGCATTAAAAGCACTTATAAAAGAATGCATAACCCCTAAAGAGTTGGAAATACCTGAGCCACAGATTCAGCCTCCAACACCATTTTCTGGCAAACGATCAACTTTTAGAGATTTCAGAAATGCATGCAATTTGCTTTTTTCTCTCAAACCCAGTACATACCATAGTGAGAGAATAAAGGTGTGTACCACGATATCTTACCTATTGGGAGAGCCCAGAACATGGGCCAATAGATTATTTGAAGCAAATGATCCCATAAAAGATTCTTTGCAGGACTTTTTTTTGGCCATGTCTACTTTATATGAGGACGCTAACACTCAGATTACTGCAGAATCTAGATTACGCACCCTTAAACAAGGGAAGAGGACTGTCGAGGAATACATCACAGACTTTCAGATGTGGGCCTCAGACTCCCTCTGGAATGAGGTCAGCCTCAGAAACCAATTCAGGTTAGGACTGTCTGAGAGCCTTAAAGACGAATTATCACGACTTGACATGCCAGAGACTTTGTCAGCACTCACAAAACTATGTATCACCCTGGATAGACGTTTAAGGGAGCAAAAGGCAGAGAGAATGGTGACTGAAAGTATCCCAAGACGTAACTTTCCTCAACATACTTCACAAGAAAGATCCCTATCCAACCCTGTACCCATGGAGATTGGCGCTATAAGGGGCCCCCTTACCTCAGAAGAGAAGATAAGGAGAAGGTTATCTAACCTGTGCCTATATTGTGCACACAAGGAGCATACTGTCAGTGTATGTCCATTATTAGCTAAGCAGAAAAAGGGTAAGACCGATTATATAAATCAAATACAAAATAATATTAAGAGACAGCAGTTAATTATACCTCTTTCTTTACAGTGGGACCAACACAACCTACAGACTGAAGGATTACTTGACTCTGGGGCGACGGGTATATACATTAATACTGAATTTGTTGTTTTGAATAAAATTCCCACAGTGTGTAAAGCAAACCCCATCTTTGTAAAGTTAATTGATGGATCATTCATTAAACAGGGGCCAATCACTCACCACACCATACCTCTTCTAGTAACCACATCGGGGGGACACACTGAATATCTATCATTTGACATACTACCCATAGCCCAACATTCTATTATATTAGGGTACACTTGGTTGAAATCACATAATCCTGAGATTGATTGGAAACAAGAATCAGTCAAACTTAATTCTAATTATTGTATGACAACCTGTTACCCTCACTGTACCATCGCCACAATAGAACAGGGTGTGCCAGAGGTTTATCAGGATCTAGGGGAAGTATTTGATTTAAAGGAAGCAGAAAATCTACCCCCTCATAGAGGATATGATTGTCCTATTGACATTATACCTCACTCACAGATACCTCATGGAAAGATATATCCAATGAACCAAAAAGAACTCCAAGATTTACGTACATACTTAGATGAAAATCTAAGAAAAGGCTTTATTTCTCATTCAACCTCACCAGCAGCTGCTGGGATGTTTTTCGTTAAAAATAAAGACGGAACATTACGCCCAATAATTGATTACAGGTCCCTAAATAAAATAACAATAAAGAATCAATACCCCTACAGATTCCTGATAAACCATGGACATCCATATCCATGGATTTCATTGTAGAATTACCACATTCTCAAAACTTCAATACCATATTTGTAGTAATCGATCAATTGACTAAGCTTGCACATTTCATTCCTCTTAAAGCTCTACCCAGTGCTCAAATAACAGCTAAAGCCGTCTACATGGGTTACCAACGACGATTATTAGTGATCGGGGAACCCAATTTACCTCTGCCTTTTGGAGATCTCTCTGTAAATTGCTAAAGATAGATGCTAGATATTCAACATCTTTCCATCCCCAGACGAATGGTTTGACTGAGCATCGTAATCAAACACTAGAACAATACCTAAGATGTTATATAACACATTTACAGGACGATTGGGTCACATACCTCCCTATGGCAGAATTCTCATACAATAATTCCATCTCTTCATCAACAAAGATGACTCCGTTTTTTGCCACTTATGGGTACCACCCAACCTCTATGACTATCACTAATACATCAGTCACTTCTCCTAGTGCAACTACATATCTCAAAAATCTACAAGACAGATTAAAAGACTTAAAGACTCACTTAGTTGATGCTAAAGACAGACAAAAATATTACTATGACCAAAGACGACGACCAACACCAAACTATAAGTTAGGTGATCAAGTACTGTTATCCACTAAGTATCTACGTTTACAGATTCCAAGCAAAAAATTGGCTAATCAGTATATAGGACCATTTACTATCGATAAGATTATCAATTCTAATGCAGTAAGACTTCAGTTACCTACCCAATACAGAATTCATAATACTTTCCATGTTTCCCTCATAAAGCCTTATACCTCAGATCACGAAAGTTTGAAACTAACCACTCCCCCTCATATAATTCTTGATAACCAGGAGGAGTTTGAAGTAGAAAAGATTTTAGACTCCCGAATCAGGAGAAGAAGACTGGAATATTTGATTCAATGGAAGGGTTTTGGTCCTGAGGAGAATTCATGGCAACCTCAGTCTGAAATTCATGCATCAAGACTTGTGAATCAATTTCATAGTCGCTATCCTTCCAAACCTCGTCCAGGTTCTCCGGGGATGCTCCCTTAACAGGGGGGAGATGTAATATTCCTTTAAGTATACTCCTCCCTTCAACTTCCTCTCCCTATTTAAAGCACTTCTCTGCACATACAAACTGCCTGTTAATTGAAGTGGTTTGTCACTCAGACTACTCGATCCTGAGCTTAAGCAAATTTCTTTAAGTTTTCCTTACAGGTCCTTCTTGGAAAAGTTATAGTGATCAACAGCTATCTCTAGTAGAGCCTGAATCTACTAAAGCAAGTATTTACCTTTTTCTCTCGGATTCAACTAAAATCCTTGCAGGTCTGTCTTCATGCCGCACAAACAGCTGTTGCATTGAACGGAGCAGCGAATACCGGAAGTAAGTCACGCTCACACCCCTCTCGGCTTCACTCTCCAATTCAGCCTGTCGCAGGTAAGACGCTCTGTCTGAAGCAGCCGGAACAACGCCATACAATCACGAGTAAGGTAAATTGCACTCTGTATAATCCTTAGCAATTATTTGAACTGTGCAACCAATTTACCTTTAAGACTGAGATACCTTTATATCTGTGATTCGTTACCCATCTACCTAAACTATTAGTACCACTCAAGTGAACTCTAATACGGCATCACTGGACTTTGTATATATTTATTTTATTGCGTGTGTGAGTGTGTGAAGATGAATGGGGAAATCGTCGCTATTAAATATTAAGGATTAACACCTTTTGTACTGAATTATCGTTTCTCTTCTACATATGAAACACTCTCTGTTGCTCATATCATCAAAGAACCAAGTTCAAGGTTTATAGCTTATCCTTACTGAAGTCATATATTTCAGAATATACAAGCCTGTATCTGAAAGTATGAACTTTATTTCTGAATAATAAGCTCACTGTTTTTTGTTCTCCTTTACAAGAAAGAAGTACTTGAGACAATAAACAAAAGAGCAACAGTTCTATATATTAAAGTGACAAGAATATTACATTTATAGATGTTAAAATCATAAAATGTTTATGACGAGGATATGTAGTCTAAATTATACAAAACAACTTTGTTCATTTCACTTTTAAGAAAGGAAAGTGTTTAACTTACATTAAAGTGACAGTGTAGTTGAATGTTAGATTTACATAATAATATCTTAGATTTTCCTTAGGTATCCAAAAACATTATTATAAATATCGGTTATTCATCTTTAATTTTCTTAAAGGTAATATGTTAGAAATTATCTGTAAATGAAAAGTAAGTCCATTTCATATTTAGACCAAGCTAATTATTGTATGCCATATTGATTACTTTTCCGTTCTAGTGGAGTCATTTGAAGGGTCATTTAACTATAGATAGATCAAAAGATAACTTATAGCAATTATTCTCCTTACCTCTTGGATAGATAGCACATAACTAGATGTAATTTTCACTCCACTTTAGTTTCTTTATACAATGTTACCTCCACATATTCCTCATGGGTTTAGTCCTTAAAGGGACATTCCAAAAATATTTCATTTAGTGAATTATAGACAATATACATTTTAGTTAAACACCATTTAAATGTACTGTCATTATCTAATTATATTCAGTCTTTAGATATCCTGTGTTAAAGAAATAGCAATGCACATGGGTTAGACAATGACATAACACATCTATGTGCAACCAACAATCGGCAGCAAAAGAGTCTATCTAGATATGGTTTTCAGTCAAAAATATAAATGGAAAAAAATAATAATGAGAGAATAAAACTAAATGTGACGTTGTTTTAACATTCTATTATCCATCTAAATCAGTATAGAACATATAACTTAATGTCACTTTAAGGTAAAGCTGTATAAATACAGCCATTAGAAGATATTTCATTGACAGTGGGGCAAACAATACAGAAGGTAATACAAATATGCATGATTCTCATTGTATACTAATTTTTAGAAAGGGAGGTTCATAGGTTTATGATCAGCAAAGCATTACTGGGAAATATCTACTTAATTGTGGCTGGCCAACAATGCATATTTACAATGTTTAGACAGATGTATTTAGATCAAGTTCAAGATTGCATATTAGCTCATGAAAGGGACGGTAATTAAAAAGCATTTCTTTCTGGAATCATAAATAAAATTTAATTATTAACATTTAATAAGGTCTAAACCCCCTATTAGTGATGTCCCGAACTGTTCGCCCACGAACGGTTCACAGCGAACATAGCTTGTTCGTGTTCGCGTTTGTGGGCGAACACATGGCGATGTTCGATCCGCCCCTATGTGTCATCATTGAGGGAACTTGGACCCTTTATGTCACAGCCGTCTGACACATTAGAGCCAATCAACATCAGACACTCCCTCACAGACCCTCCCAGCTACTCGGAATCCACCATTTTAGACTCATAACGACCTTGCTTTTTTAATGAGAGGACGTGTTGTGTTTTTGCTCCTGACATTAATAGGAAAAACATAGCTAGGCTAGTGTATTTACAGTCCAGAAGGACTCCACTCATCTCTGCTGCAAGCACAGCACCCCAAAAAGCCCTTTTTAGGGCTATATTTCATGCGTTTTTTTTTTTTCAGTTTTTTTTATTAGCATTTGCCTGGCTTTCAGGCTGTGTGTTTAAGGTTCACAGCATATGCTGTGATTACTGCCACTACTGATATCTCCCTAACAACATTAGTTTAAATTTAACTAACCAAAAAATTTAATTATTTTGCTAGTGTAATTTTTTTTCATTTTCTATCAGGCCTATGTCACACAGCATATACTCTGGTTCATTGCTCTGTGCCAGCCAGCAGCCAGCAGTGTTAATATCCGTTTATAACATTATTTTAAATGTAAAAAATAAATAAAAAATATTTTGCTAGTGTAATCTAATTACATTTACTATCAGGCCTGTGTCTGTCAGGCTCACTCAGCATTAATATACCTCATTTTTTTTCAGTCTTTTGGTTAATTGGTCTGTGCCAGGCAGCCACCCAGCACTCATATCTTCTGTCACCTTAATTTAAATATAATTTTTTTTTTTTTAAATTTGTTTTGATAGTGTAATCTAATATAATTTTCTATCAGGCCTGTGTGTTTTGCTGACATACAGAGCCTACTGTGTTTACTTGCTGCCCTCCCTAGTTTATGAGCCACGACTCATATGTGTTTAATTTTTATTTAATTCCCCCCCCTAAAAAATAATTTAAATCATTTTTCTAGTGTAATCTAATAGTATTTTCTATCAGGCATGTGTGTATCTGACTTACAGAGCCTACTGTTTTTAATAGCTGCCCTTCCAAGGCTATCAGCCACAACTCATATGTATGTGCTTAACCTTTTTCTTTAAATTCCCCAAAAAAGTCTTTAAATCATTATGCTAGTGTAATCTAATTTTATTTTCTATCAGGCCTGTGTCTAACTGTCTATCTGACTTACACAGCATACTGTTTTTTAATTGCTGCCCTACGTAGCAGCCAGCCCAGTGCGACCACTCTTAGAGTCATATGTGCATTGCACTTCTTAACATAATTTTAATATTAAAATCTAAAATTTTTTAAATATTTTGCTAGTGTAATCTAACTTAATTTTCTATCAGGCCTGTGTTTTTATCACTTACACAGCATACTGTGTTAAATTGCTGCCCTACCTACCATCCACGACTCATATCTGCCAGCCTTTTGTGCCAGGCCCAACTAGCCAATTAGTGGCACCAATCATAATTCTTGTAACAGTATATAAAAAAATAAAAATCATAATTTTTTGGACTGCAAATATTCAGTCTCCTAGTGCCATTGAATTGCATTTACCTCTCTGCCTGCCAACTGCCAGCCTTTTGTGCCAGGGCCGTCTAGCCAACTATTTACAACCAATCATAATTGTTGTCACAGACAGTATAGTTACTAATTAAAATTAAAAAAAATTTGATTGTTGATCTTAATCCTCAGTTTGCTTGTGCCCTAGAATTGCACTTTTCTACAGCCTTCCAAGCCTGTGTGCCAGGCCTACTTGAGAAATATTTACACCAATCATATTGGTTGTCACAGTATTCTTAGTAATTAAAAATTAAATTTTTTGGTAATAGTTTTTGTGAATCCTCAGTTTGCTGGTGCCATTGAATTGCACTTTCCTCCTGCTTGCAGCTTGGCTGTGTGCCAGGCCCACCTAGCTCAATTATTGCCGAGTAATCATTTTCTTTGAACAGTATTGCAAAAATTATCAATCATCACGTTTTTGACTGTCAGTATTCAGTCTCCTAGTGTCCATAAATTGAATTTACCTCCTGTCTGCCAGCCTTTTGTGCCAGGCCGTCTTGCCAACTATTTAACACCAATCATAATTGTTGTCACAGTATAGTTACTAATTAAAATTAAAAAATTCTTGATTGTTTGATACTTAATCCTACATTTTGCTCGTGCCCTAGAATTGCACTTTTCTACAGCCTTCCAAGCCTGTGTGCCAGCCTACTTGAAAAACATTTACACCAATCATATTTGTTGACACAGTATTCTGTAATAATTAATAATTAAAATTTTTGGTAATAGTTGTTGTGAATCCTCAGTTTTGCTGGTGCCATTGAAATTTCACTTTCCTCCTGCCTTGCAGACTGCTGTGTGCCAGGCCCCACCTAGCCAATTATTGCCAGCAGAATCATATTTCTTTTAACAGTATTGCAAAAATTGTCTATCAACACTGTTTTGACTGTCAGTATTCAGTCTCCTAGTGTCCTTGAATTGCATCTACCTCTTGCCTGCCAGCCTTTTGTGCCAGGCCGTCGTGCCAACTATTTACACCAATCATAATTGTTGTCACAGTAGAGTTACTAATTAAAATTAAAAAAAATTCTTGATTGTTGATCTTAATCATCAGTTATGCTCGTGCCCTAGAATATGCACTTTTCTACTGGCCTACCAAGCCTGTGTGGCCAGGCCTACTTGAAAAATATTTACACCAATCTATAGTTTGGGTTGTCACACGTAATTCTTAATAACTAAAATTAAAATTTTTGGTAATAGTTGTTGTGAATCCTCAGTTTGCTGGTGCCACTGAATTTCACTTTCCTCCTGCCTTGCAGCCTGCTGTGTGTGCCAAGCCCACCTAGCCAATTATTGCCAGCAATCATATTTCTTTTAACAGTATTGCAAAAAATTGTCAATCATCACTGTTTTGACTGTCAGTAATCAGTCTCCTAGTGTCCATAAATTGCATCTACCTCTTGCCTGCCAGCCCTTTTATATGCCAGGCCGTCTTGTGCCAACTATTACACCAATCATAATTGTTGTCACAGTATAGTTACTAATTAAAATTAAAAATTCTTGATTGTTTGATCTTAAATTCTCAGTTTGCTCGTGCCCTAGAAATTGCACTTTTCTACAGCCTTCCAAGCCTGTGTGCCAGGCCCTACTTGAAAAATATTTACACCAATCATATTTGTTGTCACAGTATTCTTAATAATTAAAAATTAAATTTTTTGGTAATAGTTGTTGTGTAATCCTCAGTTTGCTGGTGCCATTGAATTTCACTTTCCTCCTGCCTTGCAGCCTGCTGTGTGCCAGGCCCACCTAGCTCAATTATTGCCAGCAATCATATTTCTTTTAACGAGTATTGCAAAAATTGTCATCAATCACTGTTTTGACTGTTCAGTATTCAGTCACTCTAGTGTCCTTGAATTGCATCTACCTCTTGCCTGTCCAGCCTTTTGTGCCAGGCCGTCTTGCCAACAATTTACACCAATCATAATTGTTGTCACAGTATAGTTACTAATTAAAATTAAAAAATTCTTGATGTTGATCTTAATCCTCAGTTTGCTCGTGCCCTAGAATTGCACTTTTCTACTTGCCCTTCCCAATCCTGGGTGTGCCAGGCGCTACTCGAAAAATAGTTTACACCAAACATATTTGTTGTCACAGTATTCTTAGTAATTAAAAATTAAAATTTTTGTTAAAAGTTGTTGTGAATCCTCAGTTTGCTGGTGCCAGTGAATTGCACTTTCCTCCTGGCCCTTGCTGCCAGCCTGCTGTGTTCCAGGCCCACCTAGCCAATTATTGCCAGCAATCATATTTCTTTTAACAGTATTTAAAAAATTATCAATCATCACTGTTTTGACCTGTCAGTAATCAGTCTCCTAGTGTCCTTGAATTGCATCTACCTCTTTGCCTGCCAGCCTTTTTGTGCCCAGGCCGGTCTTGCCAACTATTTACACCAATCATAATTGTTGTCACAGTATAGTTACTAATTAAAATTAAAAAAATCTTGATTGTTGATCTTAATCCTCAGTTTGCTCGTGCCCTAGAATTGCACTTTTCTACAGCCTTCCAATCCTGTGTGCCAGGCCTACTTGAAAAATATTTACACCAATCATATTTGTTGTCACAGTATTCTTAGTAATTAAAAATTAAAATTTTTGATAATAGTTGTTGTGAATCCTCAGTTTGCTGGTGCCAATGAATTGCAGCTGTCATCCTGCCTTGCAGCCTGCTGGTGTTCCAGGCCCACCTAGTGTAGGATCTATTCTGTTACTCCCCCTTGTCACTCCCTGTTACTCCACTGTTCTCTGATTTGCTAACCTCTCCTTAAGATAGGTGCTCATTCTGCGACGTCTGTGCTTAGTATTGAATTCAGTTCAGACAGATTGGATTACAAACCTGTGTCTACCTTTGCTGAACTTCTACAAACTTGCTGGGAATAATACCTCGCTAATATCATAACCCTTGCTATGTCTTTCCTTCAAGGACTTCCTCATATTTATAAGCTCTCAGCCCGTGGGGATAAATAATTAATTTGTATTGCACAGTTTGGTTACTTTCATCTACCGCGCTGCATCACCGTGAAGCGTCTCTACTATCACAGGCTGGCTAGCAGCACGCAAGGAAATCCCAGCTCTGACGTCCACATCCACACCAGACCCGGTGTCTACAAGCTTTCTCCTTACTTGCGGGTAAAAACGAACAACGATCTAAAGGCTTCCTCTCTACATAACGGATTACAGGTACCGAATTGTATTAACAGCATTACCGCTACACTGTTCTACTGATTTCTAATTAGTGCCGGACTTTAATTCCGCTACTTTGCTTGATACAAACCAGCTTTAATTCTAATTACCGCTTAACTACTAATGCCTGTTTGAAACTGCTGCATTCTTGGATTAACAAGACACAATTTCTTTCAAACCGCTTATGCTTCCTAAAGGACTGTTGCTTTACATTAGCTATCCTATCTCCTTAACATAACCTGCTGCTCTCCTAAAATCTCTGAGATATCTTTCAATGATATTCATCAGTATAATAATACTGTAGCATTTATCACATGACTGGTTGCGTTCCTTATCAATATACATTTTATTTGAGCAAAATTCACAATTCTGAAGGAAGCCTCTTTGCAATAGTGGTTTTAGACAGATTTGTGTAACAAACAATTATTTTTGGTTTTTGAGCTGCAGTTGTGTTCCACACTCTATAGATTTCTCTGAAACCCTGATATAATACTAAGCCCTAAAACATGGAACCAGCAGACTTACGCCAAATTGTTTACAACCTAACACAAAAGGTTGATCAGCTCACACAAGGCCTGCATGAGTTAAAAATTGAAAATGGAGCTTTACGTAACATAATAAAGGACTCTATTGCTTGAAAAGGTAATCAGCATGACAATATTATTGAACCACAAGTCTCCCTCCCGGATCTTTTTTCTGGTAATAGAAAAGTTTATAGAGCATTTAAAAATGCCTGCCAACTTCTTTTTGCTATGAGACCTAGAACTTATCCCACTGAGAGAGTGAGAGTTTTGACTACTATATCCTTTCTCAGGGGGGACCCGAGAAACTGGGCAGATAAATTAATTGAAAACCAGGATCCTATCCTGGCATCCCTTGATGATTTCTTTACTGCTATGGATTAAATGTTTCAGGATACTGATGTACAGCTCACTGCTGAAATGAGTTTAAGGAGTCTAAAACAAGGGAAAAGACCCGTGGAGGAGTACATCACTGACTTTAAACAGTACTCCACGGATGCACTCTGGACCCCAGTTGCTCTCCGCAACCAATTCCATCTCGGACTTTCAGAAACCCTTAAAGATGAATTCACTAGAATTGAACTACCCCAGACTTTAGAAGCATTTATGAAGATGGCTATTCAGATAGATCGTCGCTTACGAGAAAGGAAAGCTGAAAAATACTCTATTGAATTGAAACCCAAAAGCTCTCTCTCCTCTTCTATATCCATTCCATCAACTTCTCCTAAAACACATGTTGAACCCATGGAGATCGGCTTCCTCAGAGGTCCTTTGAGTCAGGAGGAAAAACGCAGACGCATAAAAAAATTATGTATGTACTGTGCTAATCCGTCTCATACTGTTCAGGACTGTTCACTCCTAATAAAAAATAAGAAAAGTAAGTCAAACTACCTGTTTACTTCACTTCAATCACCTATACAACCTACTTACTGTACTTTATCTGTTTCCTTACAGCTGCATCAAAATCTAGTCACGATGAATGATGCTATTATCGATTCTGGGGCTTCTGGGAATTATATGGATCATGATTTCTGTCTTAAAAAGAAAATACCTCTCATCAAGAAGAAGACTCCTATACCTATTAGGGTCATTGATGGATCACTTATGTTTTCTGGTCCTATAATTTATGAGACTGTTCCTATAAAGCTTATAATTTCTGGACATTTTGAAATGTTGTCTTTTGACGTTCTTCCCTCGCCCCATTTTTCTTTGGTTTTGGGTTTAAAGTGGTTACAACTTCATAACCCCACTATTATTTGGCATCCTTTTCAAATAAAGTTTTCTTCTGTTTATTGCCGAGATACCTGTTTCCCTTGTCCATTGTTATTACATTCAACCTCTCAGTCTGATTCTTTACCTTCTCAATATATTGAATTTGAAGATGTTTTCAGTAAGACCGAAGCTGAGAATCTCCCCCCTCATAGGGTATACGACTGCCCCATAGATCTTCAACCAGGAGCAAGAATTCCTTTTGGTCATCTCTATCCTTTAAGTAATCCAGAGCTCGAAGATCTTAAATTGTACCTTGAAGATAACCTAAAGAAGGGATTTATTAGGCTTTCCACGTCCCCAGCTGGTGCTGGTTTTTTCTTTGTTCGCAATAAAGATGGCAGTCTTAGGCCTATTATTGATTATCGAGAATTGAATAAGTGTACTATCAAAAACCGTTATCCTTTGCCTTTAATTCCAGAGATGATTGAAAGGCTTTCTGATGCTACCATATTCACCAAGCTTGATTTAAGAGGGGCATATAATCTCATCAGAATCAAAGAGGGCCATGAATGGCTGACGGCATTTAGGACCAGATATGGCCTATTTGAATATCTAGTAATGCCGTTCGGCCTTTGTAATGCCCCTGCCACCTTTCAATACTTTATAAATGGTGTATTCCGTGATCTGCTTGACTTTTGTCTTGTTATCTATCTGGATGACATTCTTATTTACTCAAAAACTATGGAAGATCATATCAGACACGTACGACAGGTGCTTGCTCGCCTCAGAGCACATAAACTTTACGCTAAACTGGAAAAGTGCAAATTTCACACAACTGAAGTTTCTTTCTTAGGATACAACATATCACCATCCGGAATCCAAATGCAGAAAGAAAAAGTGGATACTGTTCTAAACTGGCCTGAACCAAAATCCAGGAAAGAATTGCAACGTTTCCTAGGATTTTCAAACTACTACAGGAAATTTATAAAAGGATTTTCCAAAATCGTAAAGCCTCTTACAATTCTAACTGGTTCTTCCATTCCTTTCTCCTGGGGGATTGAAGCTAGAAAAGCCTTCCAGCACTTAAAGAATAGGTTCACGTCTGCACCTATCCTTCAATTTCCTAATCCCTCTTACCAGTATACCTTGGAGGTTGACTCCTCTGATTTTGCTATTGGAGCTGTACTCTCCCAACAAAAATCTTTTTCAGAACCTCTTCATCCAATTTCTTATTTTTCCAAACTTATGACACCTGCAGAACGCAATTATGCCATCGGAGATAAGGAATTACTGGCTATCCGTCGCTCTCTTGAACATTGGAGACATCTCCTTGAAGGTACAACTTTACCAGTTATCATTTTCACAGACCATAAGAATTTACAGTACCTACAATCTAACAAAACTCTTTCCGCAAGACAGGTCCGTTGGAGTCTTTATTTTGATCGTTTTAATTTTTCTATTATCTATAGGCCAGCCAATAAAAATGCAAAAGCAGATGCTTTATCCAGACTTCCAGTACGACCAACTGACTTGCCTAACAGGAAGGATATTGTTTCACCTGAATGTTTCATTGGTATTACTTCTTCTATTTTTTCAGAATTAAGAGAATTCTGTAAAACGCAACCAATTCCTCCTGAACCTAATTTGCTCAAGACTCATGGTATGTATTTCCATGGTCAGAAGATCTACGTACCTAATTCTTTGAGATTACGCATCATTCAGACATGCCATGATACACCTTTAGCTGGTCACCCTGGTCTGAAACGGACACATGAACTTCTTTCTCGAACATACTGGTGGCCTCAGATGAAATCATCTATTGCTGATTATATTCGCACCTGTAGGATTTGTGTCACCTGTAAATCTGAACGAAAACCACCATTTGGTTTACTTATGCCTCTACCAGTTCCTAACAAGCCCTGGCATCATGTTTCAATGGATTTCATTGTTGATTTACCTCTATCTAAGAACCAGACCACTATACTCGTAGTCACTGATTTATTCACTAAAATGGCTCATTTTCTACCATTTCATAAACTGCCAACTTCCTCTGAGACTGCTCAGTTATTCATTGATCACATTATTAAGTTACATGGGATTCCTTCAATCATAACAACTGACAAGGAACTCAGTTCAACTCAAAATTCTGGACTAAATTATGTGAAATAACTAACATTGAACATCGTTTTACCACAGCTTTTCACCCCCAAACTATTGGACAATCAGAGAGATTAAACCAGTGGCTCGAACATTATCTGCGATGTTATTGCTCCTACCACCAAAATGAATGGATCAAATATCTTTCAATGGCAGAATTTGCGTATAATAATTCAATTAACTCCTCCACAAAAATGACTCCATTCTTTGCAAATTATGCATATCACCCAAAGTTCTCTTTTATATCCTTCACTTCCTCAGATTCTCCTTTACTCGATGAGATACACAATTCCCTACAAGAAAACTTCAAAACTATTCAAGAAAACTTCCTAGATGCTCAGAAGTCCCAAAAACACTATTATGATCTTCGAAGACGGAAACCTCCTGAGTACACTGTTGGTGATTTAGTTTGGCTTTCTACAAAAAATTTAAGACTGCAAATCCCATCTAAGAAAATGGCCAGTCTCTTCATTGGTCCTTTTTCCATTCAGAAAGTCATTAATGCCAATGCTGTCAGACTAGAGCTTCCTAGCTCTCTAAAGATTCATCCCACTTTTCACGTCTCTCTGTTAAAACCTTACATCGCTACAAGACAGAACCAAGTTCTTCTACCTCCTTCGCCTCTGCCTTTGGATGATAATGAATATGAGGTTGACTCCATACTGGATTCCAGGATTTCCAACGGTATTCTCCAGTATTTAGTGAGGTGGAAGAATTATTCTACTGAAGAAGACTCGTGGGAACCTCTCTCTAATCTCAACTCTCCACGACTTTTGTCATTGTTCCATCGTCGCCATCCTGATCGACCTCGGCCTCTTGCTGTGGAACAGCTTCCTTAAGGAGGGGGTCCTGTAAGGATCTATTCTGTTACTCCCCTTGTCACTCCCTGTTACTCCCACTGTTCTCTGATTTGCTAACCTCTCCTTAAGACAGGTGCTCATTCTGCACTCTGTGCTTAGTATTGAATTCAGTTCAGACAGATTGGATTACAAACCTTTGTCTACCTTTGCTGAACTTCTACTACAAACTTGCGGGGAATAATACCTCGCTAATATCATTACCTTGCTATTTCTTCCTTCAAGGACTTCCTCATATTTATAAGCTCTCAGCCTTGGGATAAATAATTAATTTGTATTGCACAGTTTGGTTACTTTCATCTACCCGCTGCATCTACGTGCAGCGTCTCTACTATCACAGGCTTCTAGCAGCACGCAAGGAAATCCCAGCTCTGACATCACATCCACACCAGACCCGGCGTCTACAAGCTTTCTCCTTACTTGGGGTAATAACGAACAACGATCTAAAGGCTTCCTCTCTACATAACGGATTACAGGTACCGAATTGTATTACAGCATTACCGCTACACTGTTCTACTGATTTCTAATTAGTGCCGGACTTTAATTCCGGTACTTTGCTTGATACAAACCAGCCTTTAATTCTAATTACCACTTAACTACTAATGCCTGTTTGAAACTGCTGCATTCTTGGATTAACAAGACACAATTTCTTTCAACCGCTTATGCTTCCTAAAGACTATTGCTTTACATTAGCTATCCTATCTCCTTAACATAACCTGCTGCTTCCTAAATCTCTGAGATATCTTTCAATGATATTCATCAGTATAATAATACTGTAGCATTTATCACATGACTGGTTGCGTTCCTTATCAATATACATTTATTTGAGCAAAATTCACAATTCTGAAGGAAGCCTCTTTGCAATAGTGGTTTTAGACAGATTTGTGTAACAAACAATTATTTTTGGTTTTTGAGCTGCAGTTGTGTTCCACACTCTATAGATTTCTCTGAAACCCTGATACCTAGCCAATTATTGCCAGCAATCATATTTCTTTTAACAGTATTGCAAAAATTGTCAATCATCACTGTTTTGACTGTCAGTATTCAGTCTCCTAGTGTCCTTGAATTGCATTTACCTCCTGCCTGCCTGCCTTTTGTGCCAGGCCATCTTGCCAACTATTTACACCAATCATAATTGTTGTCACAGTATAGTTACTAATTAAAATTAAAAAATTCTTGATTGTTGATTATCTTAATCCTCAGTTTGCTCATGCCCTAGAATTGCACTTTTCTACTGCCTTCAAAGACTGTGTGCCAGGCCTACTTGAAAAATATTTACACCAATCATATTTGTTGTCACAGTATTCTTAGTAATTAAAAATTAAAATTTTTGGTAATACTTGTTGTGAATCCTCAGTTTGCTGGTGCCATTGAATTGCACTTTCCTCCTGCCTTGCAGACTGCTGTGTGCCAGGCCCACCTAGCCAATTATTGCCAGCAATCATATTTCTTTTAACAGTATTGCAAAAATTGTCAATCATCACTGTTTTGACTGTCAGTATTCAGTCTCCTAGTGTCCTTGAATTGCATCTACCTCTTGCCTGCCAGCCTTTTGTGCCAGGCCGTCTTGCCAACTATTTACACCAATCATAATTGTTGTCACAGTATAGTTACTAATTAAAATTAAAAAATTCTTGATTGTTGATGATCTTAATCTTCAGTTTGCTCGTGCCCTAGAATTGCACTTTTCTACTGCCTTCAAAGACTGTGTGCCAGGCCTACTTGAAAAATATTTACACCAATCATATTTGTTGTCACAGTATTCTTAGTAATTAAAAT